>NW_010122747.1:67109-119150 GCF_000699245.1 Pterocles gutturalis
TGCTCCCACTGAACCAGCTGGAGATTTTTAAAAGAGGATGAAGGAGATATGTGCAAGGCAGTCGAGTTTTATAAACCTTGTCTTGTGCTTATTTACTCTTTGAATGATGTTGCAGGCATGGCTTTAGCAGAACTACAGTCAAATCTGAGACAGCGTAGAGAATATTATTTTTAAAATTACAGATGGCAAAATTCTTTCTCTTAAATTAGCTGAGAAATCCAAATTCCATGCATTCTTTCCAGGTGAACTCTTAAGTTAAGGACTATTTGGGAATAGGAAAGGTTTTTTTTGGAATTGATCTTTTATTTCAGAGATGGTTAAATGGACTGATTTTTATACCTGATCAAAGACATGCTTTTTCTTCTGTTGAAGTTAATGGCTATGCTCATATTGATTTATTGGAATGCTGGATATTCTTCCAAATTAATTTTGTGCTAAAATGGGGCAATCTGCTTCCATATAAAAAGTGAAATTTATAGTTGGTGTATGTTGTTTAAGACTATGCAGGGCTTCAGCAATCAATGCAAAATAATAAAAAATTAAAAGGGAGAAGCATTCTGTCAATAGCACTCCTGTAACAAAGGGAATGCTTGTTTTATATTGATTAGTTCCTGTTAAATAATGCATTATGGCTTCACAACCATGTAGGCTCTTGCAGGGTTGTTTATTGCAAGCAGTGGCAGTATAGAAATGCTCTTAGTGAGCAAGGAAATCAATACTGTATCTGTAAACACACTTGCAAATGCAGTCCCATGGTTCACCTTCCAATCTGCAGCTGCCTGTTAAACCAGAATAGAAGTGAGACTGGTGGTTTTCTCTTTCAGCACTTTTCTGGACAATATTAAGCTGCTGAGGCACTTCAGTTAGAATCCAACCCATAAGTAACTTGCACTCTTATATACTTGATAGGTGAATAGAATAGTACCAAACAAATCAGCTAAGCCATTTCCAACATTCCAGATTTGCATATGAGGACAGATTTTAGCAGCTTCCATTTACTTGGACACGAAAAAGTTCTGAGAACAATTTCTTTGCTAAGCTACAAAATAATCCTGGTTCAAATTAGAGCATTCTCAATTAAGTGTAGCAACTCTAAGAGCACCCTCTCTGAGGAGCTAGCTGCTCAATGCTCATTAAATTAGGGTCCTAAAACAGTGAGGTTTCTCTGGAAATCCTTGAAGTTTATTTAGCATAGCTAAGGAAAACGTCTCCATTCTTTGAAAGAGTGGCATTGGTGCCAACTGAAGAATGAGGTGAATGAAGCTAAAGGGGGAGCGGGGACCAGTGAAACACATGTACTCCTGGGGTAACCAATGCCGTAACATGAGTTCATGTCATTTGGTTTCACACACACCCCTGGTCACACAGCAAGGAAGTGGCACTTCCCCACGGTGGCTAGGTCTGGCCCTGTCCTCTGTGGATGATGCTAAGGGAATACTCCAAAAGGATTGAATGAAGCCAAGCTTTCTGTTTAGGGAGTGGTTGTTCATGTAATTACCATTCATCACAATCTGAAGTCCTTTCAAGTGTTGCAATCTGATCCTTCTGAGCCAAACTCCCTGAATTTAGGAGAGCTGTGATGCTTTTTCCATCATGACTTTGATTACCTTTAATAGTGTATGACTGGCCTAGTGAATGATACAAAAAGGCTCTGGTGTAGTTTTGTGCATTTTAAATTCAAGACAAAATAAACATTGTTTCAGCACTCACAGTTCCCCCTCATATTACCAGAGGTAGATTAACATTTGCAGCTCTAGACACCTATAAGCAATGGTAACCAATAAATAATATAATGCTAAACATATTTGATCGTTTCATAGAAGCTGCATTAGAGTGAAGTTTGGTTTATATTTGTAGATTGTTTCTGTGAAAATGTATCAGCATAGTTTTAGGTTATGATCATTATTATACAATGCCTTCTCTGGCCACAAAGTGTGAGATTTATCTGAACGAATTTTATCCAGTTAAAAACCAGGTGTCTACCCTAGGCTTATAGTCTGGATTTCCTTTATGGTTGATGATGAAATATAGTCTTCTCCAGAAGACTGAGACAGATAAATATAGGTGGGATGTATAAATTTATGGAGGTACCTGATTTTCTTCATTGTCTCTATAGGAAGCCTTGGCAGCTAACCTATATCAGATGACACATTTTACAACATTAGGCTAACTGGGGGAACCCTATCATATGAAAAATAATGACCAGAAAAGGTGTGAAGAGAGCTGGAGACAAGGGACTTCAAGTTAAAAATAGACGTTATGCAATAATTGGTAACAGTTGGAGACAGAAACTAGCACTGAACAGTGCTGGTTGCTCTCATTTTGAATTATTCCGAAAGGGAAAGATTATTTTTGAGGTTAACTATTAGTTTAGAGCCAAATTTCAGCTAAAGAGAGCTCCAAGTAATTTTGCAATGACTTTAATATTGCTTCAGAGGAAACAGTCTGGCTATTTAATAGAGAACGCTTCACAGAAATCTGTAGTGACTGGGAACTGGAGTCCAGAACACTGTACTGAGGGTCATTATTTTTCAAAACTTATATAAATGTTTATTTGAAGTCACTGATCTTGTTCCTTAATTTCTAATGTGGTCCATATGACAGACATAGAAGAAATAAGGTAAGCAGGGTGAATTTTAGAGATATGAGATCTGTCTGAAATCTCTGAGAGGAAGATTTGGCCCCAAGCCTGGTGGAACAGTATCCAGAATAACATCTCAGTGGCCCCAAGCCATGGACAAAGTAAGAGAATGACATCCATCTTCTGACCACATAGACATGCTCTATATTTTCCAGATTTTTCCAGATAGGATCACCCTATATGCTAATGGGTAACCAGCAGACCATGGCTGAGTGGGTAGTCAGTTTTGGACCGCTTGTACACTACTTTCATGAACATATTTTTAACTTCAAACACTGCTGAGAAGGTATGTTCCTTTGAACCTAATAATACACATAATGACCATGGTACACTTTGCTGTCATGACCAGGCCTTTTCACGTTCCCGAGGGAGCTTGTTTAACTCTAGTTTGGCTATTGCCATATCACACTGCAGAATATAGAGAGCCTTTGAAACATGGGTAAAGTCCTAAGCTGCGATGTCACCAGTATGATGAACATAAGAATAAATCATGGTTATGAGAAACAATATCTTCCTAAAAATTGTTTCAGCTTATCTCAGGTGTAGAAATGATGAATAATAAGGGCCAGATTTTACCCACGTGTGGATTGCACTCTATCCAGGATATCCAAAAGGCAAATGGAGTGAGTTGTGGAGAGGGAAAACATCTAGCAATGAGTACATACAGCAACTGAAGCTGTTTTCCCATTGCCTGACACAAAGGTCAATGTATACAACTTAGTTTACACTTTCATGGGATTCTGCAACTAATAAATACACAAATGAAAAATGTTTTATTACATCTGTAACAATACCACACTGTGAGTGACATGTTTAAAAAAGTCTGTGTTAAGGTTTCATATTGCTAACCATTGGCCATTAAAATATCAGTTACTAGTGTGGTTTATTGCAAATCGGTGAGCTGATCGCTTGCCTTGATCCTGCAGCAAAAGAACTTTTTGGTAGCTCTTTACAAAGAGCTAATCATGGGATTTAAACTAAGGGAAAGAAAATAAGCTAAAAGTCTTTCATTAAAGCATTCTATAAGAGAAATGTGTACTGCAAATGTATTTCTCAACTCATGGGTGCAGAACTAAAGTGAATTATTCATTTCCAACACAGCTTTCAAATCAAAACATTTCAGCATTCCTTACTTACTAACATCAGTGGATCGTGTGAACCAGAACGCTATGTTACAATAACCTCATGATTTTTAGGCAGAAGGATCCTTGAATAATATTTCAGTCTCTGCTTTTCCCTGGAAACTTCCTTACTTTCAACAGTCCTACTCCACTTGCCAGCAGTGACCTAACTCTAAAATTATTTGTTACATTTGAAAAGGGAACAAAATTAACTCTTAAGAAAATGGGTGGCCTATACCATCAGTAAAGAGTGGAACAGGGCTCGGATGTGTGTCCTGACTGGTGTACTAGCAAGGCTTATAGTCTTTGTGAAGTCCCTATGGCCAGGGAAAAAGCAGCATCTTGTCTAAAGGAGCTACCTTAGCTGTATATTACTGTTATGATGTTTTGTCAGCTAATTGGATTCCTTTTCATATATTTCAAGAATTGCCAGAGCTGTGCTTTGTCATCAGTTTGTAAGCATAACTTTTCAGGTTGGGAATCAAGCTTAAACATACACAGCACAAAGTAGTTCTTCCAGAAAGAAAATTTGAGGACACAAATTTTTGAATGTCCCTTCTATATACACTGACGTAAGTGTTTTATTAGTACTGGGGAAATAGATCATTTCAGGGGAAAGGAAGGAGGAGAATTTCTTGCTGTAGTTTGCAGGGCACATTTCTTAGCTTTCAGAACTGCTCAGACATTCGGTCAGCATCATCCTCTGGAGGCGCTTAAGTTTTGGCAAGTACATTTATCCGTGGAACAACACGCAAAAAGAAACCCTGATGATTTGGAAGGGGTCAGTGGAGGTCTGAAGGTTAACTTAAGCCAAAGATCCTGAGGGAAATTATTCTTAATGAAAACTGACACCTATGTGCCCCTGATGGCTTTAGAAAAAACAAACATATATTTAGTCTGAATCTCAAAAAGCTCAAATATTTAATCTGTGCAACAAACCCTGAACAACTTTTGTGCTGAATAGCGTTAGCTGCCAGGGAAAAATTAATTCATGTACTTTTTATTCCTACTGCTCTGGTACCCAGCAGAACTGTTTTACACTCATCTGACTCCATGCAATACCTTTCTTTCAAAATCGTTGCATTTAATACATTTTCACAAGGAACCATTTGGAGTGTTGCCCAGTCATTGTCTAAAATGAAGCAAGAACAGCACCTTTAACACATGTGCATATACTATCCCCACACTGTCTTTGAACGCAAGAGCAGGCATCCTTTAGAAGCAATAAAAGCTATGTCTTACCTAATGAGCTCCAAATGGTGTTTTTTGCACACTCAAATTTCCCTCTGAAGTCCATGGGCTTTTGGCATGCGTAAAATAAGCATGGTAAATGTAACTAACTATAGGTGCTTATTTATATTAAAGTGTAGCATCCTCTACTGCAGAACTGTTTACTGTAACAACAGGAACAACATGGAATTTTCAAGAAGTTATACGAAGAGTTTTTGGGTGTATGCTCCCACAGAACGTGAACTGGATAATGTTCTTACAAGTTTCTTAATGAGAAGACTGTGTCTCTTATAACTAAGATGAGTCTTTACTATAACAGCAGATAAGCTAAGACAGGAAGGAGCTTGAGAAAGGGAGATCTAGGTATATGTCTTTCAGTAGGTAGCTATGACAGAATTGACTCACTAATTAAAAGAGGTTGAATGCTTCAGGGATGTTACAATTCAGTCCAGACCTTGAGAGATCAGATAGCCTTGCCAGATGCCTATCATATTGCTCAATGTGCCATTACAGATCTCAGGCACATTTAAGTAAAGCGTGCTGCTGATAAAAGTCTATGCAGTCAGAAGGCACACTTTCATAAAGAATGTGAGAACTGTTGAATGTGATGTCTGATAGGAGTTATACCGGTTTGTACCAGCTAAGGTTCTGCCTGTAATCAGCACAATGTTGGTGACTGACCACAGCATCCTAAATGTCTGGGAGCTGCGCAGTGTTCATCCCAGCCTGGGTTAAAAGGGAACACCGCTAATCTTTGCATCACAAGGATGCCCAGAGACCTATTCTAATAATCAGCAGCCCATTTTGCTGCCCTCCTGAAGCAGTTATTTTCTCAGTAGGCTTCTCGTTAGAAGGGTGTGAGAAAAGCAGGATTACTGTCTGTAATAGAATCACAATTGGAAGCTGAGAGAGTTTAAATGATTATGGGAGAGAAGACACTTTTTCACTAGAAGAATAAAGAACTACTGGAGTAACTTATCAAGACTGAACCCTTTATTTAAAAATCATTTTAGTTAAAGCAAGATTTGAGTTGTGGAAGTAAAAAATAAAGAAAGCAGGCTCACAAACTTCAAATATTAAATATAAATGCAACTGAAAAGTAGAAAACAAACTTCTGTCTGCATCTATAAGGAAAGAAACCAGTTGGTTTGAAGAGCAGCAATAAAGGTTCAGGAGAAGCTTTATAACACAGAAAAAGATGGAGTCAAAAAGGTCTAAGAAAAATTATCAGCGCTGGTTTATAAGTACAGGTTATATAAACATCTCTTAAAAGTGGTTTAGGGATTCTCAGGGCAGGATGAAGGACTGCATTGACTCCACATTCTATCTGGTACTCTCTCGCTGTCCTCTGGTGTGCTGTTGCCTGTGTTTAACAGAGGTCAGACAATATGATCATGGCTCTCTTGTAATAGGTCTGTATCTGTAAGTATTCCAAATAGGTCTGCAGCTCTGGTGGGAGCTGAAGGCAAGTCTGAGTTCCAGTCCAGGACATAACCATAGAAGCTACCACCTGTTTTATCACTGTTTTTGCAACAGTGACTGTCTACTTCAAAAAGAGAACTTGGCACCTTAAAATGGGACTTAAGGTAAAATATAGTGTCTATATTCAAAAATATAATGGTGCATGCTGCCATTCAGCTGCTGCTTAGCTCTGATGGCACCTCAGTTTTCTAGGCATCTTCCTTATCTTACTGATCCCAATGTGCATGTCTTGACCTATCTTACTTTAGTGTCCTAAAAGGCTGCTGGTGAATATGCCCTGAAATGAGCAAAGACCTCATTTGATACCTGTGTCCAAGTGAAGCTCTGAAAGTATTATCTGCTCATTTTCTGGAAGAACCAGGATCCCTGTAAATAGCACAAACCTACAGGACATATCACAAAATGAACTCATGCCTACTTCCAATTGTTAAAGGACAGTAGTTTGGAAGTTGTAATGTGTTTGTGTAATTGCTATTCTGTATTACTGTAACTAATATTTCTGTAATTATTCTATTTTTCCTAAATATTTCTATTTCTGTAATTATTAGGATCATTATTAAAGATGTGACAAAAGAAGGAATTAAAAATTTTGTTGGAGTCAAATGACTGAGAGAAAGAAAGAATGAGACAGAACAGATATGGTTCTGTAGCCTGTTTGGAGTGAGGAACCTTGGATTCCTTGCCTATAATTATTTTTGTATTTAACATAAATTATATTTGCCTATGATTATTTCTATATTGAACACAAATTGACTTGTAAGATTCCTGAGAAAGAAATCCAGGGTTACTTCCCTGGTGTGGGTCCTCTACTTGCAAGGCTCTGTAACCAATTTCTCTTTCTGTTCTGAATTCCTTTCCAAACACCAATACAAACTCAGAGGGAGAGGTAGAGTGCCTCCTTTACCAGGGATGAGCTTTGTAACAGCACAACTCTTTTTGGAGCTAACCTCATGTCCTCTTAAAGGGATTTGCATTCTCTTCCTGAATATGGAGAAAGCTGAGTTGTATTTCACAGCAGTATTGCAGAGACATGTATTGACACGACGCATTTTACACACAATGGTATACTGTAGTGTAGATGTATACATGACCTACAGTGGATCTCTCTTATACTAATTCCAGATGGTGCAGAATAAATTTCTTAAACAACTACTCTTGCTTGGAATTTCAGACACTGAACTTCCTGTTAAAAACATCTGGAAATGTATATGTATGTAGTGTGTTTACAGAAGAAGAGATGATTAAAAGAATATTATTAATCCAAATATGTTTGACTTCTTATTTAATCTCATCCTCAAGCTCGCTTTATATTCTGCACACAACTGTCACTAATTCCAGCCCAATAACAATTCAGGACATCATCTACTCTGAGCATGATGGTGTTTGTGATAGACTTACACTGTTTTCCTGTTCAACAGCCTCTCTTAATAATGTGAACATACACTGAACTTCCTGTGACAATCTTCACAACTTTCTTATCAGTGGTGCAACCAATACTCATTCCTTGTGTCTGTTAGGTGGGTATACAGCCCAGTTCCAGCTTGGCCCAAAGCTCTATTTTTCTGTATTCTGCTGTGATAGCCCTCCCAAGGAGACAGTGGCAGTGAGGGTAAATGATCTCTGTCCTAAGCATTTTGAGATTTGAAATATTTCTTTCTAATGGTGGCTTGACACAAGCTAGAGGACTTTTTTTAAAATAATTTTTGAGGAACCATAAACTATATGCATGATTGTGGTGTAACAGCTTTCTTGCAGACATAAAGGCTGTCTTCTTTTAAGCTGTGAAACTGGAAGATGCTGTTTGCCATTGCAATTAACTTCTTAAAGACCTTTAATGTAAATTGACTTTAAAATTATTTTCATCTTTATCTTAGTAATATAGTAACAGAAAAAGGGGCTGGAATGTGGTCAGCCTGGCAACCCTGCTTCCTGAAGACAAGACTGACTGCACCTCAACTGCTCTTGACAGATGTTTTGTAAATCAGTTTTTAATAATGTCAGTGATTAAGATCCTACAACTGTCCCAGGGTGCTAATGAGGAATTTCTAATTTTAGGTATCTTTAGAGTTCAGACAATTACATATCAACAATTAAAAGAGATGGCTTAAAAGGAAAAGCCTTTTAAAAATGGGATAAGGGCTCGACTCTCAAAAAATTTAATTCTAATCTCGAGATGAAAAATATTACATCTGTTGTTGCTGCCATTAAAATATTTTTTAAGGCAAGCAGTTATTTTAGTTTTGAGGCTTTAGGTCACACACTTATGAGGAAACAATTCATGCTCCTACTGGACAACAGCTCCAAGAAAAACACAAGGCTACTCTTCGGTGCAAGCTACAAAACAGAGCTTATGGAGTGTACTCTGTCACATTGTTCTGAATTACTATTTTACTCTTGTGTGGTCCCGGAGGCCACAAGTTTCTTTATGTGTGTAAGTAAAACAATCCAGCTGTTATTCATTGTTACCTAGATGTGTGCATCTTCAACTGAGCAGTCCCTCACCTCTCTGGTATTAGTGAAGAAAGTTGACTGGATTGGTAAACTCTGGTGAACATGGAAAAAGAACCAATTCTGTTAAATAGAAAATCTAAACAATCATATGTCTGTATTCACTGAATTGTACTTCCCATAAAAGATGAATGCTGTCTTCTCAAAGGTGAAAGAACATTTTATTCTAATACCTAGAAGAAAGTTTATTTTTCTACATTATTATAGCATGTGCGACTGTGAATAATCTATAAAACCTTGGTCTGTAATGTTAGAATAAATACAGATAAGAAGAGAAAGAAAAGTCTTCCAAGGAGCTGAGTAGTAGTGGGAACAATCAAACCTATTTCTTGCTTTGTAGTTTCCCTGAACTTTTGCTTACCATCTTTTCCACCACAAAAGTTTGTCATGTCCTGATTTTCAAGACTTCTATTCAATGATAGCAACAGGCTAGGATTTCAGGTTTTCATTTGGCTGGGAATGAGACTTGACTAACCCTGAAGTATTTATTTTAGCGTTCCAGGTGGAATATCAAGATATTGCAGCAAAGATAAATTTTTCCCTGTCTTCCAGTTGCATTTTTTTCAAGAAGACAGAAGACACAAATTTTATAGCCATCTCCACTGAAAACTTTGTGTAAAAAAACATGACATATATTTTTCAGAGATATGTGCAACCAGGCACATAAAGTGTGCTCCATTGAAATTGTAATGACCTATGGAAAAAAAAACCCACAAACCCCCCAAAAATCCTTTTGGGTCTTTTCCATTCTCTGTTTTTGCCTTTTTCCTGCATTTGCTGTTTAAATCACACCTGTCATTTTAAAGCATATCAGCATATGAGAAGCAGAGAAAGTCAATGGTGGTGAATGCAGTAGATTACAGACTTATATGGGAGAGAAAAACACTTAAATAATTTAGTTTGTAAGATATAGCTATGGTGGAGAGGTATGAAAGAGACCTCATTAAGTCTTCTAGTAGTACCTTCTGTTCGAATAAGTGGGGAATTGAAGTTAAACTGCATCACCAGTCCTGATCTGTTGTTCCTTCTTTTCAGAAAGCACCTATCACTATAGAAAGGGCAGATATGAGAGAGTGTGGTGTGGGGGTTGTACCTCTTAAAGGCTGGACAGGGACAGAAGATATGACACTTTGTGAATTCTCTTTTGTATGTATTGTCAGTTTTCTCTTTCATGCTAGACAATGAGCTATGGATATGATCCATGGAGAACAAAGTCAGAGGTAGAGTAACTAGCAACCAAGTTGACTACTAACTCAAGTGAAAATGCAAACCAACTAACAAGGGCTGAACATTTCGGCAAGAGAGTCACGTGCCCAGCAACTCCATGAGAATACCAATGAGAAACTTTTGTTCATGATTACTAGGCAGATGTTAAAGGATTAATATGAAAGGGAAGATTTAATTAGGAACAATGCTTTGCAGAACAAGCCAGGACATATGAATGGATGGAGAAGGAGAAACCGGTTCACCTTTAAGGTGTCATTTCTATTTTTGAAGAACTGTACTATATGTTTATGACATTTTAAGTGCAGAACTGTATGGAAGAACCAGAGAAATTTAAAAAGAGAACAAATGCCATTTGAACAACTTCAGGGACATCATCACCAAGGTAAAATAATTTCTTAGTGAGAAATTCCTTGTGTATTTTCTTTGACATTGCAAAAAAAATGATAAATAATGGAACTTACACATGTATTTGTAGATGATGGTAAGATGAGTCTTGTTTAAAAAAATTTCCCTTGAAGAAGCTACACCTTTATAACTGCTTAGTCCAGAAGGTGATTAACATGTATCCACAAAAATAGGCTTTGTTTCTTATTTTCATTTAAACTGATGCCTCTTAGAGTCACTAATACTAACCACTCCACAATGAACAGGCAATATCAGTTGTTTCTTTCGCAGTGGGCAGCATGTACTTGGATTTTGTCACCTGGGTAACAGCGCACATATTTCTGTTTCCAAAGGCACTTCACAAAGCAGTCTCTGCTGCTGTTATAAAGGACTTCCTACCGGACTTTCCCCTGCTTCTGTGTTCCACAAACTCATGCTGATTCCAGTAATTCCTATTCTTGTATTTTCAGCATTATTTTACTTGACTTGAAGCCTTTTTCAGGAGGTGTAAATCAGTGAGTTCTGTGCTACCTCACTTTAAAGCTGGAACAAGAAACTACAGGGATAGGTCTGCTCTCTTTTGAAAATTTTGGTGAGAAGTTCATGCAGGGGCATTGTCTGTTATGAAGAGTCATAGAGAAGCTGTCAGAAATGAAAACAATATGCTCTGATGGAAGAGAAGCTTCTATAAAAAATACTATACAGTTAAAATAGTACAGTTCCAATAATGATTTCTGATGCTGTTTCTTAACTATCTCAAAGCAGAGGTTTTGAAAACAGAGGCTATTTAGCACTCATGTTCTGATAATACCATAAAGCCACATTGAAGTTGTTTTAGGAACTATTTAAACAAACACTCTGAATATGTAGACTCATATAGAAAACTGCAGAAAGATTCTTATTCTCTATTACATTTAAGAGAATATTTACACAAGTGTTTATTATCCAGATGATACTTGCAGAATTTGAGGGTGAACTTTTCGTCTTAGCATAAATTTGCACCCTACTGCAAGGTACATTCAGCGTCTCCCTACCAGACACTGAATTAAGGTTTGCAGGATTCAGCAGCTCATGCTGCCTCTCTGCCCTCTTTGTGGCTGCTGCATGCAGCTAATTCCTCCTGGGAAAAGAAGCAGGCCATCAGTTTGTTTACCATCCAGTAAAGATACCTGGCAGTTTCCTTGCACAAAATGAGCTGCTCTCTTGTCAGGAAGATGTTTGATCCTCTCACAAGCTTTGCCATCTGTTGAATAAATATAGGCATGTGAAAGTTCAAAGTGTTACTGTGCGTAATAGCAGGCAGTGGAACAGTGTATAGTATTGACTGGTGGAATTAAGACACATACAGTCTCCAATTATGCCAGAGCTGCAATGCTGTTAGGAACAAGACAAACTCTTTAAAAAAGTCACCCCCTCAAATTTCTTTAAAGAAAAAAAACCAAAAATTCTCTTGGCTTTCACATGAATTTTATACTTTTACCAATTTAGCTCTGCCCACACAAAATTAATTCACAGTCTCTTTAATTTACTTCAGCACTCTGGATTGACCTAAAAAAATGCAAAGTTCAAGAGACATTGAATTACAATTAATATGGTGGCAATTTTCAGTTTGTTTCTTAGTCCCAGACAGACTGTGAAATCTCTTTCATGAAGTGTTTGATACTGATTAATGGGTTTGGTTTTGTTTCTATTTCAGTGTACAGAGAAAAAAATGCCACAATATTCTAGTCATAAGCAAAATCTTCTCTTACCTTTCTTGTAAGTGTCTGCAAATATTCAAGCAGACTTTTTCATTGTCTTTACAAACTTATTCATTAGTTTTTCCAATAGTAAGTAGAAGAAACAATTTTGAGCATAAATGTTGCATAGAAACCTCAGTGTTTAATATAACTTACAAAGGAATTTTCAAAATACTCCCATGAGGTCACGCTATTATATTTTCAGCCTTCATTGTGTTAGAAGGTGCCCATAACTTTGAAGCATTGCTTCAGTGAGACATTTAAACACTTCCTTTCCATACTCTGAACCGAGAACATGCATTAGAGATTTGCCATACTTGCTCCGAATCTGTTACCATAAAGCCGTTATAAAATGTTTTGTTGTTGTATTACAAGTAGTGATATAGTAAGGTACAACAAAATTGAAATGAATATTTAGAACACCTCTTGTAATTAATAACATGATATGTTAATGTGATTTTCTTTATCTGTGTTTTGTTGTTTTGTGGGAATACTCATAGTTTCAGGACAGGGTTCTTGAAGAGATGCAATGGCAGAATAGTCCCAGTCCTGGGAAAGCTTACAATCTTATTAGTCAAGAGGCAGAAGAAAGCAGAGGGAAGATTTTAACAAATAAGGTCGAAAAATAAAAGAGGAGACAATTACTAATTTAAGGTGGGGTCACAGACTACTGCAAGTAGGATTTATCTAACAACATAGAAATCAATATGAGTGACAGCTAAACAGTATGGCTGATGGAATATTTTAACTAGTGTAGGAATTTCCTCACAAATTTTACCCATGTGTATTTCCGTATCTTCTGAAATAGTTGCTGTGCTGGTTTTGGCTGGGATAGTGTTAATTTTCTTCATAGCAGCTTGTAGGATGCTGTTGGATTTGTACTGAAAACAGTGTTGATAATACAGAGATGCTTTCATTATTGCTGAGCAGTGCTTACACACAGTTAAGGCTTTTTCTGCTTCTCACACCGGCCCACCAGCGAGTAGGCTGGGGGTGCACAAGAGGCTGGGAGGGGACACGGCTGGGACAGCTGACCCAAACTGATCAAAGGGATCTTTCATACCATATGATGTCATGGTAAGCATATAAAGCTGGGGGAAGAAGAAGGAAGGGGGAGACATTCAGAGTGATGGTGTTTTGCCTTCCCAAATCACAATTACGTGTGACGAAGCCCTGCTTTCCTGGAGATGGCTGAACACCTGCCTGCTGATGGGACGTAGTGAATTAATTCCTTATTTTGCCTTGCTTGTACGCACAGCTTTTGCTTTACCTATTAAACTGTCTTTATCTCAACCAATGAGTTTTCTCCCTTTTACTCTTCCCGTTGTCTCCCTCCTGCTACCTTCCCAATGGGAGGGAGTGAGCGAGCAGCTGTATGGGGCAGAGCTGCCAGCTAGGGTTGAACCATGACAGTCCTTTTTGGCACCTAATGTGGGGCTCAATGGGTTTGTGATAACGACAGATTTGATTGGAATGTGCTAGATCGAATTTATAGTGGTTATTGCTGTTTAGCTGTTAATTGGCAGGCCTCTGTGCTTGCCATGGTGCTTGCTTGCCTCACTGTATGTTAGAGTCTAGTGCTTGTTAGTGGCTGCTTTTTACTTTCGCTGCTCACTGTATTGCTGTACTGCTTGTCATCTTACTCTGCTGTGCCTGGGAACAATTTGATAACAGCAATGACCATGTGCCTGAGCTTATGGATGGCCAGGGCATTGCTGCTGTTTCTGTGCTGCCGTACTAGACAGGCTGAAACTCCAGTTTTGAAGGGACTCAAGTTGAAGGGACTGTGACCTGTGGATGAGTCCACATGGAAGCAAGACACCCTGAAGCATCTGTGGCCGTGGATAAGCCCATGCCAGAGCAGGTACATCTTAAAGTGTCTGTTGCTGTGGTTATGTCTGTGCCGTAGCAGGTATAGCCCTGGAAGGATTGTGGCCCAAGGATAAGTCCACACTGCAGAAGGTACACCTCAAAGTATCTGTGGCTGTACATGGGGTCATGCTGGAGCACTTCAAAGTATGTGGCCATGAATAAAAGTCCACAGCAGTTGCCTATATGTCTTCTGTTGTCAAGAAAGGGAGGTATCTCCAGAAGATGTTTATTTTCACATTAAAAAAGGTGTGTAAGATGGGAGCAATAGATTTTTCTCAGCAACTGCCTATATCTTTCCGGTGACTTAAGGAGAGCACAGAAGACAAATTTAGAAAAGTTGTAGATAGCTTAGGTTGGCTCAGCAGAATGCAACCCTTAACTTGCAGCTTATTTTAACGAACTGGTGATTGAAATATCAGTAACTACTCTGTTCTCTGATTATTTCATTGTCAGAGCAAATGGAGATCTGATTCTTTTCCCCAGAGGTGTCCTTTAAGGAATAACTGTGCTACAGTTCACACATATGCCCTCATGATAAACAAAGAAGAGTTGTGACCTGTGGAGCTTTATCAGTTATTTAGTACTGATGAAGATTAGCAGTCAATAAGAACTATGGATACATTCTAGCAAGAAGAAAGACCTCACTACAATATAAATCCAGAACAAGAGATTTGCTTTAGCGCAGTGCAAATTTATAAGCTGTATCCTCCAAGATATACGATACAAATATGTATGTGCAGGCACCAGAAATCCTTCTAAGTCATCTGAGTTTTGTCAGTGTTCAAAGTATCACTCATGATACTAAATGACTACGGCTAGTCACTCTCCACTGCACATACCTTATTTTCCCACCTCCATGAAGGAACTAGGAGTCATCACTTCTGTAATGTGCCTTAAGACCTTGAGCTAAAAAGTGCTTTTTAAAATACGAGTAATTACGGTGTTCCTGGCTCAATATACTAACCTACTCATTTTCTGATAATACAGGCAACATGTTCTCAAACTTCAGAGCCAAGAAGTTCAGCTAATGCACCATTAATGTAAAACACCAAAACCAAATGTAAAATATAAGATTTTGCTACTCTAAAGCCACCAGAGTGCTAGAATTATGCCCATATTCTTGATTCAGGCATAAAAATTGAAAGCTGTTGATTTTTAACAGTATTTGTTTGGGTGGAAATTTTTTTTCTCTTTCCTGGAGGAAAAAGCTAATGGGTCTTAAAGCAAATTTTATTCCTCTGTAGCCTGATTCCATTATTTTTCTCTTGGCTAAATTTCATTTATCTGCTGATGGGACACACTTTGAATATGTTGTTGATATTGCACTAAAATCTTGCATGCTGTTAACACATGACAAATGGAGATAAAGAGCAGGGGAAACAAGGTTAGTGTGAAGTGAAAAATTATATAATATTAAGTTATGTTGTTGCTTTCTGTGGTGATCTTTTTTTCTGGTTCATACAACTGTCAATGCAGATGACTAACTTCACACTCCTATGGCCCAGATTGTTCAAAGTGGCTTCCTGGTTTGTGGCTACTGATTTGAATCTGCACTTCACTACATCCAATATTTGCATATGAAATTCACTTAGGTAGTTATACTGATCCCAGGGGAATGTCCAGTGAGCATTCACTGTGACTGAGTTTGAATGAATACTGAAATGCTAATGGAAAAATGTGGGTCCACCTGATAGCAACTGAATTTTGCTCACCATAAAATGAGGTGGATCAAAGGTCTCCATAAAAAGTTCATTCCTATACCATAATTAGAACACATTAAGATTTGACTGTAATTTTACATAGGTAATAGAAGTAAGTCTCCTACAATGGTTTCCTTCAAATTTTATCACTTTATTCCTATTCATAGCAAATGAGGGTGGCGTACAAAACTCTGGGTTTCCTTCTCCTTTTAACTATACCAGAGCAGAAGGGGAAGTGTAGTGCCACCCTTCCTTTTCCTTATTTCTTCAAGATTTTTGAACTGATAAGAATTCAAAGTTACTATCTTAAAATTCAGATTATGCAAGAAAGATGAACTCTAACCAATTCCCAAGTTAATTTCTTACTGAAATAGCAATAATGGTTGGGCACTGCCTATTTTGTAATTGTCACTTATATAGTATTTGGACTTTTGAATTTTTTTTTTTTTTTTAGAAAGTAAAAAATCTATGTCTACACACTATTTTACATCCAGACTACTGGTTCATACATGTGGGCTTGCTCTTCCCCCATTCTAAGCTTGCCAACATCATGCCTGGTACTGTATAGCTGCATTATTTGAGAACCGTGGCCAAGCTAGTAACTCCTACCCTCTAGCTTGTCTCAGAGGCTTGAGTGCACCAGTTTGGCTGCCATCTTCATGTCTCCTGAGTGTCCCATTCCAAGAACAGGAACAAAAAATTCCCTTAGCACCAAGAAAAAGTACTCTTCAGCAAACATGACATGAAGGAGGTGTGTATAAAAGCTGCCCTTACCTCATTCCACTGTGTCCCCCACAGATTGTGGCTAGGGATGCCAATCTCCCACTTTCATGGGAAGTGATGAGAGGGTGATAATTAAAATATTGGTTTTCATTACCGGTAGGAGAAAGCCTTGGAATAGCACAGCATGAGATCAAAAACTTTTCAGGATTATTAGAAAGAAGGAAGAAAGGGAATACATCTTTCTCTGAAGGGAAATTAGTTAACATACAAATAAAATGAAGCACAAGGGAATTTGCTGCATGTGCCAGCTACAGGCATAAGACATGGATTGCAAAGGCACAGGTGAGCACAAGCTGGGGAGGACTTTGGAGAAGAGGCTTTAGTTTCGGGCATGCCAGACTACTTTGCTCTGCGGACTCACTCAGAGGCCAGACAGGAGAGGGACAGTAACGGCGAAGACAGCTCTACAACCCCCAGGGTTAGTTGTAGTGACCTGTTTGTTTTTTCTACAAAAACTGTCAGAGATGTGTTAGCATGTCGTTCTGATGTCTTTTTCAGAAAGGAGAAAAGGACAGTGGTCCAAACTTATCTTGAACCTTATAATATCGTATTTAACATGTGACACCTACCATACAGGTTCAGTCAGTGACTCCTTGTGGTGATTTGTATGAGTAATTTTTCTTCATAAACTGTCTGCAGAAGCTAAGCAGGTAATCCAATGATCTGTGTGAGGTATTTTTATTGTTCACAAAACTCAGGAAATACAAGACCAAAAACAATCTAGTTTTTGACTAAGTGTAATTCAGGCATTGCATTACAATAATGTAGTCTGTTTTACAAGAGTAACATTTCTATCCTCCACTAGAAGTGTGCATTTCTACTGTACAAAAGACATTTGCCCCTGACTACCAGGGATAGCACATATCCTTTTAAGGCAGTCCATTTCCCTTTAGTGGACAGCAGTATCAGACCAAGTTTTTCTCTTCCAGTGCTCTGGAGTTTGTTTTCCCCCTATAATATACTTAATGATATAAAAGGCCTCATTACACTGAGGTAAGGATGCTCTTAACACAGGATTTCTTACGCTCTACATACATTTTTCTGAACTCAAGTTTCATTAATTTATTCTTTAAACTACCTGTAAGTTGTTCTGCTTATATCTTACAAATAGTTGTAGATGTTTAAGATACCATTAGTCACCATCTGATCAGATTACCTTTGGAGTCATTCCAATGAATTTAGATTGTTAGGGCCTTGCCTAAACATGTTCTAATTTGTCAATGTACTTCTGACTGCTGATGTATTCAGAAGCATTCATAATATTCTTGCTAGTAATTTTTAGCCATCTGTAGTCTTCTTTGAGCTGCCTGTGAAAGCATGCTAAAGAGCTCTTGGCTAGCCCTTTCTGTTAAGTCACCAAATAGCCATTTGGCATTTTTCTGGGGTTTTTTGTTTGTTTGTTTGTTTATTTTTTTTTTTAATCAAAACTAGGTTAGTTTGCTCTTTCTTAGTATGATGGGATTGTTGATAAAGGATGTGAAGTCATTAAGTGGAAATAATCTTCCTTTTCAAGAGTTAATATTCTCTTCATCTTCTTCAGAAAATTGTTAAAGGCTTCAACTGTAGCAGGTCAAGCAATAATTTTCAGCGTCTTCTGGTTGTCTGTCTCCTTCCTGTGTGAAATGTTGATATGTCATTAGTTTTAATTTACGGATTTTCAGAGTCTATAATCAGTGATCAAATGAGATTATATTAATTTTTCAATTATAATTTTATACAAGCATTTTATTAACGGAAGCTACATCTGGAAATCTTAGTAATATGTGAGATGTGACTTGAAGTTTCCTGATAATAAGGAAGATGCATGATGATATTATTTGATCTACCACAGCAGAACAATGCAGAACACCAATTATGTAGCACTCTTTAGATATTAACCATATAATGACAACTTTTACAACAGGACTCCTGCCTTTCCATTTTCAGATTGCCTTTCTAGCTTTGAGGATGATGCAGTTAAAGAATCTTTCAGAAAATAGTTACTCTGTTAATTGTAAAATAATCAGCTTTTCCAATCTCTAGTTTTTACACTGAAATGTGGACTGATGTTATCTGAATAGGGATCAAAAAATGACGTCTTTAGGTCCTTCGGGAGAGAATGAATTTATAAAATGAAAGACAGGCCCATACATTTTCTGTGGTGGATTCATTTGTTATCTGCAATAATAATTTTGAATATTTTTTCTAATTGGACCAATTTTTTCTATCCTATATCTTGCTAGGAGATAATTAAAGAATAACAGTTACAGAGTTCTCTACAAGCATAGAAAAGAGAGAACAGATTCTTACTGTTAAGATTTCTAAGAGCTCAAAAACTTGGCTTCTTTCAATTTTGAGCTTCATTTTTCTCATCTGTATATTACTGTGTATTGCACTGCATAAGACAGGTGCTGTGAGATGTAGTTGCTATTTGTAGGCAATGTTGTGATCCTCATATAACAGCAGGAGTAATTGCTACTATATGCAACAGCAGTCCAGAATGACTGATGAATTAGTGTCTTCTTACCCACTCCTCCAGCCAGTTGAATTACCTATGTTTTGTGTTTTTAAGTCAGGAAGTGAGAGAAGAATCTGACCTTCCTTCTGCTTTAGAAAGAATTTTAAAAAGTGGAAAAAATGCTCTCAAAGTGTAATGCTACCTGAGTGACAGGTTTTTTGCTTCCAAACTAAATGAAATGCACGGGCTGTTGCCTAACATCCAATTACGAAATGTGATTATCTGTTAACACCTATCTACATAGAAACCATATTAAGTTTAACCTAGTTTTGTCTCTAGGACAAAGGACAAATTATATAAAGCACACTGTTGTGTAACAAATACATTATGTTCTCTAAAAGCTGCCAGTCTCCAACACAGGCTTCACAGCTATGAAGAATGTCAAGCAATACTTTCACTGGAAGAGTAACAGCACCAAGCACCCTTGATCTTCCTAATTTTCAAATGTATATTACAAATGAAACCACAGATATAAAAATAGGTACAGCATCATAGAAGAAGTGTGTGAACACATTCTCCAATCTTTTTGTGTATTTTGTATAGATATAGAAACAGTTTAATCATGAGACTTTTGTGTTTGGCCAAAATATGTTTTCCTTACACCTCTAGCTAAGCAAAATATCTCTGCCCTTGTTTAAAAAAATAAAGAGAGAGAGAAAGTTTGCAAGCATTAAATCCAGAGGCTCGAAAAACAGATTGTAAATAGAAAAGAATCTGAAACCTATTAGGTTTAAAAAATGTCATCCTTTAAAATCACACTTCAGGAACCCATCCTTACCTGCAGTGACTTAGGAGTTTGACTCACAGTATAGAATTTATAAACTGATGGTAGGGTATTATAGACAGAACAGAATAGACGCGCTTTTTTGTAGCTGAATAACACAAAACAAACATTAAGTAATTCATCTAGTAAAGAAAGGACTAAGATGTCTGAAAGTTAGCACCAGACTACAACTATTTGGGTGTGGACCAGCATTAACACTTTCTGCTATTTCCTGAAAATCCTTCCCAATGTAGTGTATGGGATTAGTATCCCAAACTAATCAAGCAAGTGAGCAACAGAAATGTTGTAAAGAGGTTTCATGACCTCTATGGAGTTTAAATAATCCATTCCAGGGTGCAAGAAAGTGCTACCATCCTATTTCAGTGGGTCAGAATTTTTCATGGAAATGAGCAACCTATCTTTTTTGCCTTTGGAAAAATGTCACCAGAATTTCAGTCGTTGCAAATTTTTTCCATGCAAATTCCCTTTGAGTTCCTTTGGCAATAAAAAGCATGAAGAAAGTTTCACAGATGATGAAATACCTGAACCCATAATTTAAGATTATTACACAGTTTACAGAGCTGCTAAAATGGTTAGTTACTGACAGTTCAGTGAAATTTTAAGAAATGTGGCTCATAGATCTAATAGAAATTTTCTGTTTTCCAGGTTGTGTCCATTGCCTCTTGTCATATCACTGTACACTGCGAAGAAGTGTGTGCTCTGTGTTGCACCCTTGCATTAGGCATTTTTCAGATGGCAATAAGACCTCACTTTAGCCTTGTCTTCTGAGGACTGAACAGATCCATTTATCCTCTCCTTGGAAGGCCTCAGTCCTCTAACCATTTTGTGTCTCTCTGCTGGTCTTGCTCCAAAATGCTGATGTCATTCTTGTCCAGGCTCAAGATCAAACAGTCACTGGTCAGTCACTTTTTCTTTAATAATATCTTTGTTTTCCCTCTACTGCTGATCCCCATGTTCTTGGAAATTAGTGGATGTTTTGTCCACATTTCTTCCATATAAGCTCTTCAAGCACTGATCACAGAAACGTTTCCTGCACGTCTGTTTCACCTTTGCTATGAATTTCTCCAGTCGGAAAACAGTTTTTCTAAAGAAGTGGCGGTTTGACTTCTGCACTGGTGGAAGGCTTTTCTGTGCTGCAGTCTCTTCCCTATCACCTCCTTCACTCAACCTGGACTGCCTTTAGGCTCACATGTAAAAGTTCTGAAATGCAAAGTTAATAAGAAATTCAGTCAGATTTTCTCTAGCCATGGAACTCTTGCTCAGCCCAGGGGAGATAAAACTCATCTTAACTCAAGTAGCTAGAAAAAGGGAGTGCTTTTTTTGTGAAAATACCACATGATAATGGGATAATAACCATGCCTTTAACACCCCCAGTAACCTCCATCTGTTGCCAGGCTGACATTCCTGGGTTTCTGGTACCTTCTTTCCATTGTGCCCACATTAGACAGGTTTCTTGACTGTGTTTTCATAAATAAGAGAACCAAATTTTTCTTCCTGCCTGTCATCCATATACTGCTATTCTTCTACTCATCAAGGGATCATAAAGCCATAACCTCCCATCTTATTAACAATAGACCTAGTAATTAGTTAATATAGAACACTGACAGGCATCATTGCACAACAAATGAGTTCACATTTTAATCCTTTAACACATCATTTGTCTTACTCATTTACAAATCCACATTGCACAACCCAACTTACACGTTTTTTTATCAGTGAGTTATTTCTTTGAGCATTAACTTTTTGGTTATTCACTAAACCAGATACTTGGCATTTAATAAGCCCCACATATCCTTATCAACATCCATAACAGGTCTGATGATATAGCCTTTTACTAGGATAAAGAGTTCCACACTTGCCAGGCTGCATTTGGGATGGAAAATTTAGTCCATTAATCAAGTGTCTATAATAGCAACACTGACAGTACCGGAGCAGACAAAGCATAAACATCCTATTGATGCCCTGAATTATTTGAGAACAGGAATAGGTCAGCACAATGAGGTCTCTGAAATGACTTTTTCCCTTTCTTCTATTTTTCACTACCTTTGAATAGTTGTCCCAAATAATGCACAAAAAGCTGTTCAAGATCTCGTACTGGAATGAATGAGACAAGTAGGAACTCGAGGAATTCAAGGTCAAGCCCAAGGCAAAGATTAAAGCAGAAGCTTTGTTTTTCATTTACATTTTACCTCCACCTCAACTGAATCAGATGTAGCAACCAAAGCAATCAGCTACTTTACAGAATTAATAATCAGAAAGAATCTGTCTCACTCTGCTGTGAGGGCAAACTTTTCCATGTTTGACTCAACAGAGAATATATTTGCAGAGGAAAGCCAACTCAATGCTTACTTTTAAGGACTGAAGAAAAAAAAAGAATTTTTTTTCAAAGTGTGACATTAACCTTTTAGCTTTATTTTATGAGCACTGAAAGATACAATGGAACATATATTGCATGGCATTTTGGTTTGTAGCTAGATTCTGAAATTTCCCGGTCTCTTCTAGCACAGACTGATGTCTCCCACCACTGCATAAAAATGCAAAGACTTGAGAACTTTGTGTGAAATTTGTGCTACTTGCTACCCTGACAGTTAGTACTTTAGTCTGGAGCTCAGTAGAAAAAATGTGATTTGTTCTTTCCCTGCACACAGATCCTACATACACCCAGCTTCTGTACATACTGGCTTCACACATCCTTTCCTAATATTCCCTTGTAAGGAGGCAGATACTTGCATACCTGCAGAGTGTAACTGAGGAGAGTGTGATATTTACAGTCTTTTCCTTTGTGCCTTGCCCTCCTCAATGTTTTACGAGATTTACCAGCCCTGACAAAGCCAAGTTCTGACCTGCTCTTAATTTAGGCTAGGCTATCAGAACTGCCCAGGACTCCTCCTTATAGTCAGAAATAATCGAAGTAAGGCAGCAGTAAAGCTATATATCATTACCATCACCCAGACTTTGTGTCTGGGCTTAAGTCAGGCCACAGGAAAAGAAACCAGTAGGCTTGTTGTCCTTATTTCTGAGTAGATTTGAGATATCAAAAGTTTGGTTATACTTTTGCAAAGGCATTTTTGTTGGAGAAGCTTCCAGTAATTCCCATTAACAGAGAGCTGCAAGAAAGAAAATAGGCCAGTAAAACCAAAGATATTTTAAATGCAGTTCACCATGACCAGCCATATGATTTACACTATTAACTGCATCTTCTATCATTCCAAGAATATGAGATCTAAATTTGTCAGCACTGGGCAAAAATAGTCCATAGCTATAGCCAAGTCATTGGGTACAGAAACAATGGCAAAGTTAGAAGAGCACATCCAATTCTACAATCTTGAGTCATGTACATATATCTGTTGGTAAGAAAACATATAATTTTGACTAAGGATTATATATATATATATATATATTGTAGAGATGTGACTTTAAATCAATTCTGTGTAACGCGATTCTTCTTTCCTTAGGAGTAGAATGCCAAAAAAAGCTTATTAATTCCAGAGAGTGAATCCAAGACTTCTTGGTGTTCATTCTTAATATTGGTGGAGACAGGGATGCTAAAAGCAAGCTAATAGTGAACAAAGTAATCTAAAAGCCGATATCGACATGGACCAGCATCAGCACTTGCTGAGCTCTGATACAGTCTATGGATGAAAGCCTCTTTAATCTTACAGTTCTAATGAGAAATAGTATGAAAGGATAAATCACACAGGAGATACTCAGCTAGGGTCAAATATTCAGTTCCAGGAAAAAATTCAGAATGCCTCCACAAGGTCTTAAACTTAAAAAATACATAGAGCAGTGATTTTTAAATTATGAATGTTCATTCAGAACCAAAAAAGAAATTACCAAAACAATATCTGAGCCAAAACCAGTAGCATAGGTATGAATAATTTGTCATTTCATAGCATACAGTGTTTATTCTTTGCTTCTGCCAACAGTAGCAGGCTCTGTTGCATTCACTTGCTCTTTGCTTTACGAATGAGTCAGTTGGTAGCCATCTGCATTCCTATTGCCAGGTCATTACTTGAACAGTGGTAGAAACTATACTTATGTTGTGATGGATGTTTTACAGGTATAAGATTCCACTTCCTGGGCAACCTTCATGTATATATTGAAAAGTTTACAGTCTATGTAATCTTAGTCTTTCAGAGTCTCTCTCACTTATAGATTTTTAAATACACTTAGTTTGATTTAACAATGAACCAGTTATTCTTACGCATGACTTAAAATTCCCTCTATGTTTCTACTGAGCCTAATATGAGGTGCTGGACTAAAATGTGCATTCTGAAAGGAATCCAACTGAAGTTCAAGATTTAACAGCTTCTCCAAATAAGTTGTTTCATTAATTAAGCAATCTCTCTGTTGGAAATTTGTGTTTCATTTCCACTTTTAATTCCTCAGGCTGCTCACCTTTTGCCCTTGCCAAACATGATGGTACAAAGTTAAAAGGAGAAGTAATAACTCTTAAAGATAGTATCAGCATTGCCAGTCAGAGTGCAGAAGTGAATTGTAGTTAGAGAAGAATTTGTGAGGAATAGTGATTATTAGTCAGATCATGAAATTTAATTTCGTATTTTATCCACCAAATTCCCAGGTAGACTTGAGAACACATTTTAACCATTTTTTGGTTTGCTTTTAATGCTTGAAGATAATTGTCTTCCCAGAAAAAAAATAGCAAGTATTTCTGAATCCTTCGTGTACATAATGCAACAAATGCTAGCATTTAATTCCATGTACGGGAGTGTAAGCAAACTGGAAGACTACTGTACATATTTTTTTCTCTAGGGTATGTGGCAGTTTTAAACGTGTCCTTTCACAAGATATTAAAAAACTGTTTCATATAGTGATTTATAGATAAAGAAGTTATATCAAGGTGTCAATTTACCACTCTTTCATTTTGATAATCTAAGCAGCTTTGTTAAACTAAACTAGGTAAGGAATTGAGACAGAAGTGGAGAAGAGTGGTCAGCTCACACAACATAGCTGCAATACAGCTACAAGACTTCTAAAATCCCTGGTCAAGGCTTTAATATACTCTGCCCTTTTTACAGATAAAATTAGTTAGTTACGGCACAACTGGGATCAGAAATAACACAATTGTCTGTATTACCAGTATGGTCGCTCTTTAGTTTAATGTCTTTTCAATTGAATTGTGACCTGAAACCTCACTGGATTAAAAAAATAAGTTCCTGGGAGTGGTGATGAAGCATGTGGTTGTGTCTGCAAAACCCTGAATTATATAGTAGATGGACACATTTATCTCTGAAAGTAATGATTGGCTGCCTTTCATAGGGAATATTTGACTGCTGCCTTCTTCAGTGTTTGCTTTGTGAAGACATGCAGAACATGACCTAAGGATCCGAGGAGGAAGTTAAATTGATAATATTTTTAAATGGTTTCTGATTTTTATTTCTCAAACAAAAAATCAAGTTGCTTGTTGTTTGAACTTCCATCAATTGTCAAGGTTTTACTAAGACTTTTCCAGGACAGTCAGAAAGGAAACTGGACCAGAACAATGGGTAACGTAAGCATTTATCTCCACTACCATGCATGCTGATAAGGAAAAGCCAAGTAACTGTTCTCTCTCATCTTTTTAATTTTCTCTTTATTACCTCCTGAAGTAATTGCTCCATTTAACACAGAAAATTAGACATTTTGATCTGCATATTTCCCCTTGTTCTCATCTTATTATTCCATCTGCTTATTCTTTGTCCTGTACTGAAGAAGCAAACACATTTTTAATTGGTAACAATTTTCGTTTAGATATTTTCTTTCTTTATGTCCAAATTTTTCCCAATCCAGGTGGCAATGGAAATATTCTCACACAAAAGACAGTATAACTGCTTCCCACAAAGAGCACCTCTTAAGTTCAAAAGATCTCTCATGAGTGAACAGATACAGTATTTGGACACTTGCTTGCTTTAACTGAACCAGAATACAGTTGTCTTCATTTTTTTAATGAGTTTTGACATCTAATAATAGACCTAGGTGCCTTAAATTTTATATTTACAGTGTCAGATATCATTAACAGACTTCGGTCTTAGAAAGTGGATATGCAGCACAACCTGAATAGAAACCTTCACAATGCTACCCAGGGACTGTTTATGTTGAAATTCCACTGGTGAAGGGTAGTAAAATACCTCTGCACATCCCAGAGGGTCTTGGACTCTCAGGCATGCTCTGACCATATGTAACTTGGTTCAACAGCCTCAAGCTTGGTTGAAAATGCACCTGGGTTCTTGCTGTCTGGGGTATAATAGCCCAGGGGAAACCTAATCTTCAGCATGTGTGTGCCTAAAGCATTCAGTCTTGATGGGAGGAGCAAATTTCAGTTCTCTTGAAATAAACCTAAGTCCATCATCTCAACTCTGAGATATTCAAAGTGTCTGTCCATTTTTTTTTTTAATTTATGTCAAAGAAACCAAAAATGCAGTTGTATCTCTAGAACTTTCTTTCTACTAAATATATTCTTGATACCATTTTTGAAACTAGGATAATTAGTGTTGCTATTTATTAAAACCTGATTAATTTCATAGGAGGCTTGTGTCTGCAACCATACAGTCCTGAAGCAAATGTGGTGTGACAAAGAGCTGCTCCTCTCCCCTGTTGGCTGCCCCTTTTTCAGTTACTCTAACGTGTCTTAACCAAGTCCAGCGCCTAGAAGATATGAAAGATGGTGTTTGGGACCATAGGGGTCATATTTACAGTATCAATACCAGGATTTCTGAACACCAATTGTTTTCAAAAAGGAGTAAGTATTGTCTAAATGAACCTGTAAGTGCTGCCTCGGTACTTTAGGGCCTAAATCAGAACCACTCTTAGAATATAAAACTACACAACACAGCAGCATAGGACAGGTATTTGCCACATCAAGCAGTGTAACAAAATTCTTAATGCTTCAAAATTCTTTTGTTGTGTACATCTGAAATAATTCGGACAGTGTAAAGCCTGAGCAGAGCTGATGATACAGTACACATAGGGAGCAATTTATGCTTTCAGCTCTAAAAATATTACAGACACTTTAAATGGTGGTTTTTCATGCTGTATGGCTCTGCTCCACAGCAAAAGAGGATGTATAAATTTGCAGATCCAAAGGCAGAAATTCTTGGGACATTCTGTCATCCAACAAGGTTGGATTCTGTCTTACTCCTTTTCATGATCACTACAGAAGATTGAACAGTAATTCATTAAGATCATGAAAGAATGCCACCATTTCTGTAGATGAAGCTGTTCTGAGGTCCTCTGAGAGCTGCCTTTTAAAAGAGCTGTGACCACATTACACAGAGACTGGCCGTAAGATACTTCTCCACAGAAAAGAAACCCAAATAAGGGTTTCATTTGAAAGCCATAAGCTTACCACAGGCAAATACAACTAACTTAATGAAACAGCAGGCCATTTAAAACTAATTTGTATTTTTAAAGTCCTTGAGGGGATGCATATTTGGTATACAACAAAATTTTGACACTGGCCAAGTATTTGTGAGTAACTCTTTCTAGTTTAGAGTCACCTTAAAACACTCAAGTGGTCTTTCAGGAATGCATATTCACTCCATATGTGCAAATAAAGAATGAAGGACCTCGGGATATGTATGCAAAAATGGTGATGCCCCAAGTCATCCTGTGCTTTTGAAGTTGTTGATATTAATTTGCTTGGGGCCCCCTGTCTTTCTCATGTTGACCGGCATTTCACTCCATGATTAAAAAAAAGGAACATACAAAGCACCCCGCCACCCCCTCTTTTGCCAGAGATGTACATAAAATGATAAACGGAGGGCCAGAGTACAGTTTCAGGCAGTCTTCTACATTGTTAAGATGTATTAATTGTTAGCCTTCTGCCTGGCACAAAGCTTGTGCTAAGATTTTCCCAGAGGCACTTGAGGGTGGTTCAGGGCATAACACAGGCTGCATACTGTTTGCAACACACGGTGTAGGTGAAGGAGAGAAAAGAGACTTTACCTGTAGAGATGTGAGTAATGCCATCTTATTCTGAGTGAGGAGATAGGCTTTCGTCTGTTTTATTTACCCAGTCCCTGGGGGTAGGTCTACATGAAGGTGCTTGCATGAAGATCTGAACTTGCATTCCTCACACTGCAGACTGGCAGTGAAACACCTGGAAATCAGGTGTCTTCTGTTAGTGTGGTGCCCTCTTGAGCTGATAAGTCCTGTTGAGAAGTGGTAAGAGTGATAAAGATAGTCGTCAAAGAAGTAACCTTAGGCTTTCAAAATACGAATTTCCATACCTCAAATGTGAGATGTAGCAATGGTGCAAAAAAACAGGCTAAGCAAAGAGAATCAGAAGGAACCAGCCCCACCTTATTCTTTGGCTACAGAATGAGCAACAGTTGAACCAAAGTAAACAAATTGTGCTTGCCCCATCTTGCTGTAACGCAGATTGTACTATGCAAATTATCTTGAGGCCCACACACAGCTACACTAGTAAGAATACAAGAACTATCATCTAGGACAATCTGATTCACTGTTATTGAATTACCTTAAAACTTTCACAACTTTTAAAGAGTTTCTCAGCTGTGAAGTGATGTTGGAATATAAACTAATATCTGATGATCTATGGTCTGTGCAGAACACCCAGCAAGCCCAGCATGCTTAAAGTGTTGTGTTCAATATATTTAATAACTTTCTAATACAAAAGCCTTTTACTTTTACTCAGATTTACTATTCCACTGCCAAATTTGCTTTTGAGGAGCTTTGCATTTTAAAAGTTACATGTATGAGAAAATTAAAAACTTAGGGATGTCTTAGTTGTTAGAATCTGTGTATTTTATTGTACAAATACCGTAGTCCATGAATTCTCTGTAATATCTTAGTTTAAAAAAATTAATTTGTCATCACAAGTCTACTACTTCCTTGTAGACTGACAGAGACATTTTTAGCTTCCTCTGTAAACTCACTCACTAGCAATTCTCTGTGGACTTGTTGGGGCACATTTGGCCATTATAAATTCTGACTGCAAGTTTTATGCCACTGTGTCTCCCACTGTCCACACATCCCTGGAATGTGGATTTGGGTGTACACAAGGGAGCAGGTGCAGCTGGGCAGGGAGTGGTAAAGTGGGTGGAAAGCCTTGCCTCATCATTCCTCACATGATACAAAGCCTACGTGGCATGTCGGAAATGATGTAATTGTGGGTGCCTGTAATTTGCTACAGGTTTACTCCAGCACTAAATTAGTACTTAGGTGCCCAAATGGCAATTTAGGTGGAATTCAGGCACCTAGATTCAGGAGAGTAATCCAAAAAAACCCACCTAATCTGCTTAGGTGACTGAGATGGCAAAGGTACTATTTTGGGTCTCATTCTAAATTGCTACCTTCCAGATCAAGGGGAAGGCACAGAGTAAATGTGCCTCAGTGCTGTGCAGCACCTGAGAGATACCTCAGAGGTAATGCCTAATGCCTTATGCCTGTCACAAATTAGGACACACAAATTAGAAATGGATGAATTGTCTTGCTCGCTGTCATAGCCTCCTTCTCTGACACCCCTTTTCTGGTGGAAAGTTTGAGAGATATTTTTCTCTCACATTTGGCTTAAGTATTCCTCCTCTAAATTTCATTCCACTGCATGAATGAACTTCCACTAATTTCTACAGATTTTTCTACATCTGGAGCATAAGTAGCGAAGTGTCTTCTTTCTGGTCTTGGGTTAGTGGGAAAAGTATTGCAAACCATTTATGCCATTGTCAGGTGATCATCATAAAATAAATACCCTTTGCTGAGGAAATAAGTATCAATAACAACATGCAGAAATCAAAATACATGGAGCCCAACTGAAAACATAGCTCTGAACCACTCTGCAGATAAAAGAGATGATGGAAAGATAGTGATGCGGGAGAGGAATGTTACTTTGTAGAAGTAGATTTGATGGAATAAGTTCAATAATCTAAAATTAGGACATAGCTCCAGATGGAGGAGAAAGAAGAAGAAAATTATATTAAAGATAATATTAGTGTGTGTTTACTATTCAAAGGCACTGAGTTTCTGCAGGAAGATTATTTTTTCATAGCACAAGAAAGAAGAATAGTCAATGCATCTGTAACATAAATGGAGAACTGGGGACGGAAACTGTCACAGAGGGATTTTGGATGCATGAAAAAGGACCAAGTTATTCCTGGATCTTATGATGAAAAGGAGGGAGAAGTACTCGAACTTTATAACTAGGAAACTGCAGCAGCAGGGGTTGGGTTGTTTTGAGGAGCAGTTAGGTCAGATGGCATATTCAGAGGAAAGGAAGAAGAGAGATGATCTAACTAGTGCACTAGACATTGCATTCAAGTCTGGGGAGTACACATGAAAAGTGGCTATACTTCAGTGACAAATGCCTCTTTGTGTGTTTAACTGCAGTGATTTTTTTAGTGTTGTTTGACACTGCAAACTAATGTATTTTTCATCCTTATACACACACGCACAACATATATCTGTATATGCACCCAACAATGTGCATATGCAGACATAGGTATATCTACATGTGTGCATATATATGCATAACACATAAATGTAGTGTGCTTTCTCTCCAGCAAAATATTTTAGAATGTAGAAGCATTTCCACATATATTCTGCCTCCTAAACACGTATCGTCATGTTCTTTATTTTTTAATTCTTGGTAGAAAAAATTAACTTGGATTTTTTTCAAATTAATTCTTGGTTTATTTCTTATTGGTAGATCAATTAAATTTGTTCTAGTCCCCATTTTCCTTATCTCTGCTCACTTTTACATAGTTGCTCACACTTCAAGAATGTTTTTCAGCAACAGTAATTAATTGATTCAAAACATTCAATTGTTAAATCAAATGGAATTCTTGTTGGGCAGGGACAGATTTCAGCCTTAAGACAAACTAAAATTCTAAGCTAGCTAAGCAGAGCATGGGAAATGAAGATACACTGAAACAGAAAGCAGTGTCTGTGGTCCTTGGAGTGTCTAAACATGTATAATCTGTCTGTGTGAGTAAATTTCTTATGCTGGGTAGACGTAGGTTTGGGTTCAAAGGCCTGAAAGAGAAAAGATGAGTAAAGTTTGAAATAGCTTCTACAGGTGCACATCAGGTCTAAGAGACAGACCCCAGCACAGAGTGATTCACTCTGTATGACTAACATGTTACAGATATGGGGGATGATGCACACTCGGGTGATACCAGTTCCTCTTTGTGATGAAGACTAGGAAGTCAGAATCATGGACTAGACAGCCATGGTGTAGGTGGCTAAAACTAGTCAAGAAGAAAACTGTTATTAGCCTAGCTCATTAAAAAACAGTCTCTTTAGTTCATAACATCAATAACCTGAGAGTATAATTTAATATAAAACAACTGTAACAATTTTAATCTTTTAAAATTGGTTCTTCCCATGAGAAGAGAAAAATAAAGTCATGCTGGGAGTCACTTTCTGAGGACAGCAGCATACATTACCTTTGTTGCTGCAGTATCTGCAGGAATGATCGCTGGAATGTGAACATCAAATACTTATCAAATCAAATACAAATACAAATACTTACAAATCAAATAATTATCAAATAAGCAACATACTGCAGGAATCTGCAGTATGCTGCAGGAAAGATCGCTGGAATGTGAACATCAAATATTCCAGACTAGAAAGCCAACAGGTGCCTTCGATAGTGTCAATGCTTCCATTGTAAACCCTTTTCTGCTTTCCAGGAGTGGCTGACTGAGCCACGGGAATACACCTTTGGTGAAAGAATACAGAAATATTCTCAGGAATTATTTTCCTTTTATTGTTTTTTTGAAATAGTTTGGTTCTATTTAAGCTAGAAGGTTTTTTTTTATGTTGAAGAAGGTAGCTCTTCAGTAACCATAATTAAAACATTAAAATAAATTAAGGAAATATTCTCTAGAGTACCAGTGTCTGAAACAACTTCTCTTGGTCAAGTCTATGACCTGTGCCTTCTGTGGGTGTATGTAGGCAGATAGATATGTTGACAAAAGCAGACAATTATTACTTTGTGATTAAAACTATCACACTGACATGAAGCTGGATTTGGAACTCTGTAGGGTTTATAGGTGGGCAGAGGTGGAACGCTGCATGAATCAAATTCCACACTTCATGTGATGCAGAGGCATTGGGTGAGTTACAGATTTCTCTGTAGTGTTGCTTGGAGTCGTATTGCCAGTACATGTAGAGGGATTTGTTCCATGGCTGTGGTTCCAGGGTGGAGGTCTGTGCAGGCTGCTGTACATGGCACAGATTGTCCTTCTGAAGCACGTAGGGTGAGACTTCTAGACAATCCTGTCACATGAATGCTGTGTGTGACACAAGCAACCTTATGCTGACACTGCATCGTAGGTAATGTGCCTACTTTTAGAAGTAATGTGGGAAAATTATCCTCCCAGGTACTGTTCTAAATGAAACTATCCACATTAATAAGCACTCCTCCAACAGGAATGAGGGATCCACAGTATGGCTTCATATTGTATATAATGAAAATCCTAAATTTATAAATAAAAATACAGACCTTTTGTCAGTGGTATGACAACAAAATGCAAAACCTGTTAAAAACACACTATTTATGTAAGACAGATTCATTCTGGGAGGAATAAAAATTGTATCTGTGACTGGTAATGAGAAATTAAACCTTTGACTAGTTTAGCTAACAAATATTTAAATGGAATCAATAGTTTTTCAGAAAAAGATTTGTTTTTCCAAAGACAAGGACTTCCCACGCTGTACTGTTTTGTGTCTAGTAGAATGCTCACATTGTTTCTATTCTTACCATTAATTGTTAGGAGAAACCCTGTTTGTACTTTCGCTGCAGTAACTGGAATGTCTTGTTCTTCAGTAAGAACTCCTCAGGACTGTTTGCTTGGCAACCTCTTGGGCTTTTTAGCTAATGCACCAGTAAGATAAGAATAATCAACTTAAATATTTACATTGGACATTTCCAATGGTTAGTTCCAATTTACCATTTTCCAAGGGGCTGGAAAAGACACTGCTCTGTGGACTGAAATGTGTATCTTGAAAGTCTTTTAGTTGTTAATGTTCCCATTCACAATGTGATACTGAAAACCCTTAAGACCTTAATAACATACCCCAAAAGACAGGCAGACTTGCGGATGTCTAGGTGCTGCTAATAAAATAGCATTAGTGAGAACAGAAAAGTGCTGGCAGCTCAGCTACTCAGTGCAGCACAGCCCTCCCTATTTCTATATTATTTTTTCTTGTGAAGGTTATTACCCACATATAATAGATTGTGCTCATAAGCACTTTAAATGAGTCCTGCAGCAGCAGACTTCACATCAAGCATGTCCAGAATTTCAAACTGCTTAGACTTACACTAAAGAGACAAAAAATTCCATATTTTTTAGGAGTTCGTTATTAAAGAACAGATCACATAACAGACACTTTACAGTAATTCTCAGATACCCCCTCTGTGAAGAAATCAGCTTGTACAGAAATGCAACCAGAGCAAACAATGAACAACAGTGAGTGCTTGACACCTAGGTCTCTTTGTAAAACAGAATTTTCAGAACACCGTAAAAGATTTGAAACTTTTGAGCTTTTCAACGTTTGTACTGCTACATACAGGACATTTTCTCAAGGTGAAAAGCTATCAGAAAGGAAAGGAATTTAATTATCAGATAAATAGGAAGTGGGCACACATTACCAGATGGTGCATTAACTTCCATTTGATGTTAAATGTTTTTGAACAATTTAACCAGGGCACATAAACTACTCCCACATGGAAGGAGTTGGTATACAGCTCTGCATTGGAATAATTTTGCGTCTTTTTCAAGGGTGCTGCTTCTTAGTAGCCTCATTCATTCTGCCTGCAAGAGGGGGCTGAGAGTGTTCAGCCATTCTTGAGTTATTTTTCCATAATTCTCATAGTCAATTTTGTAAAATTTGGCACAGGATTAAGTAAATATGGGGTAGCGCTTCAGCAGTAATAGTTATCTCATTAATTACCTCTGAAATGGTGTTTGCTTCCACTAAACTCAAACCCTTCTGCTCATTCATTAATTTCTTCATCACTCTTGAAATGGGCAATTTCAAAGCTACTGACAGACAGCTATTTTCTTGTGTTATATTTTTGTCCTCTGAGAAATTGAATTTATTCTTGTAGCAGCCTCCCTGCTTTCATTGCCTTACAACATACAGCATATGGCCTGATCAATTGAGAGTCAATTTTTTGTGTCCCTTTGAAAGCTGCACAATGTCCCATTCCTCCCAAATTATAAAAAACAATACAATATGTGAGATTCCAGGTTATGCCTTCAAACAAGAGCCTGATTGTCACATCACAATAAGTGACATTTGAAGCATTTATAGTATTCTGACTGAACTCTGACTTGAGTATCCCAACTTGTAGTGGACCAGATTCCACTTTGTGAGAGAGATTTTGGTAATACTTTTGTGTGCCAGCATGCCCTTTGCTGACGTGTCATTGATGTTACTGCTCAGAGTTTTAGTTTGCAATACAAAAGTTTAAATTTTGGTTCTTCTGTCATTACAGGTTTCTTCTCAGGCTTCTTTCTGAAGATCATCTATTATTCAAGTTGTATCTCTCTGCTCCCATAAAAATGATTCTTAAAATTACTCCATTTTAGTATTTAGTTTTTGTTGTCCTCAGGAGAATGAAGTAGAATAAAGGTAGTGAAACCTCCTTCATATCATAATTTCCACAGAAGATCTTTTGATTTAACAGATTGCCTGGTTCAATCTTATCAAATTCTAGCAATCAAATCTGACCATGTTAAGGGCCATGAAAGAAGCCAATTGTTATCTAAGTACTAATAATAAGACAAAAATATACACATTTTAATTTTAAAAGACAAGAACAGAAGAAAATAAGTCAGAGGTACAAGGCTGGTGACTGTTGATATGATGTGACTGAGAAACCAAACATTGGATACATGATTCAACACTTGTGAACCCTTCTTCAACCAATGAAAGTGATTACTTTTGCTTTGAAAGGAAGAGGAAAATGTCATGAAAAGTAAGGACCAAAGGTCATTTTTGAGTGGCACCTCTCCATAAGACTTCTTCAAAAGAAAATTCTCCACTCTGAAATAAGTTTCTATGTCTTTTAGACACTATACACTGCAGACCCTCTAACACGAGAAAGGCAGTTTACCAGGCTTTCAACAAAAAATAAGGTCAAATTTGGTCAAAGATGAAGAGAAAATTATATTTACTTTATTTTCATAATTTAAAACGCAAATTGTTTTAGTTTAGCAGAGTATGTACGGATGCTAGTGAAATCAAGCAGTGACCCAAATTTAGCTATTAATGTCTAATAAATACATAGAAATTTAAAGCAGGAAGCCTGACTGCTTTCAGAAAATCCAAGCGACCAATGAACCAAATATTTTGTTTTCAGAGCCAAAATTTTGTCTGCCATACTGTCTATGAATACAGTGTTGCCTTTGCTCAAGTCACTGTGGGAGATTCCTTCTCCATGTCACAAGCTGTGATGCAAAACAGATGTTGAGACGTAATATAGCCATCCACAAATCTTTAAACTAGGAGCTGTGTCCAGCTACACTCTCTGTGCAGGAGGCTCAGTCTGTGCTCATATACAGTTTCCTCACTTAGGCACCAAATCTGTGTCACATTTCTATCCTCTTGTGACTCAGAAGTGGAATGGAAATTTGAACTACTCAGTTCCAAAGGAGTTATATAGTACCCCTGAAAGCCCTCTTCATAGCTCTTTTCTACCCCTAAGTAGTGAAATCATGATAATTCAGCTACTTTCTGGAGAGGTGGAGAGTTTTGCAAGAAGTACAGTTGTGTAAAGTTTGTTCCTGTTTGAATCTAAAACTCTACATATTAGGTCTATTCCCAAAGCTCAAATTCCAGTATTAAAATAAGTGAGCTGGAACAGGATCCAGTGTATTAATATTAACATGAGAACACCAGGCATTCTGTGTTGCATCCATATTCCCAGAGGTGCAGTCTGTACTCTCGGCATAACTGACAGCTTAATAAAGTCCCTCCTCTCCATTTGTTTCAACTAGTTCAGAAAGAGGGAAAACGCTTGATGTATTTAAGGATGAACTTACACAGCTGGTTAACTCTGACACTCCTGTCTTGGACTGTGATCTAAATGTGAAAGACTGTAATAGAGCAGGAGATCAAGATTCAAACACAATTAGCTGGATGACTGATGACATGTTCACCTGCAAAAGACTGGTACTGGCACTCTCACTCATGAGTGAGTCTCTGAAGGCCTGATCTTATGGTTGCCTTGAAAACAAATATTTGTCTTAATATGAAGACACGCTCAAACTATTAGTATATGGTTTCTGCAATGGGTCCGGGTGAAAATGGAATTAAGAATACTGTTGTTTTAAGTCAGAACACTAATGCTGCTGACCACTAATGATGGATTAATGCTGATGCTTTAAATGAATCATCCATTGTGAGAGAGATGAGAAAATCAACAGGGAACTCTTAAAACTCAGTTAAACTCCATTTGAGAAAGAAGTGAAAGTAATTTTGAGCACATTTCCATTCAAAACAAAAGCAAATGTGAGTTTTTTTCAGGAATTCAGAGTGCTTGAGTAAAGGGGGATAAGTACTGCTTCAGAAGGTGGGAGAGGTACAGTGCAGTGGGAAAGAAGAGCATCTTACTGGCCTCTTTCACACAACCCACAGTTTTGTTAGATGACTGTATGAAAAATATCCACATAGTGAGCTGTAGTATGTATTTACTCAAATTGGTAGTATTCACAGTGATTCCATTAGGAGGATGAAGTTAAGGTGATGCATTGTTGTTAAAGAAATGTTTGCAAGGATACTTAATGTGCACAGATAAATATAAAGCAGCAGTAGTGATGGTAGTCTCTTGTAATTACTTTTTCTGCCAGGTTACTTCCTTACATGCCCAAGTCTGAAATCCACCTCTTAAGACAGTTTTATGTGGTATCTCTGAATTTGGCCTAATACTCACCTATTTCAGTCCTTTTTTCACCTTTCCCTTAGGCCCAATCTAACAAGTATCTAGTAAGTATCCACTAAGTATGGAGGCTCTTACTAACAACCCCTTGCACACATCCAAAGAATTAATTTGACTTAATTAGCTAGCCTTGTGCAGAGAAAAAAGGTCAGAGGTAAAAAACTGTTCTCCAGATCATCTAAATAATAATTTCAGCTCCCTCGATCTTCAGCATGGCCTCATCTTACCCTAAATCTTTTCTAGAAGAGACTGTTTTCAAACTGTCTTGAAATACCCATGACTGTGTTTTTCAAATGCTAAAAGCAGTGCAGTGCTAACATAAACACTGCCTTATCTAGGCCGGCTGAGGATGTGTGTGATTTCCTGAGCATATCCTGAGCTTGTATCTGCTCACTTACCAACTGATAAGTAGCATGGCACTTTTGAAATGAAAATAATAGCATTTGAATAGGTCCCTTTAAAACAATAATACTAAGATACAAATATATTTGCTGAGATTTTTGTCCAATATCTGACTTTTATTTGCATCGAAAGCAATCCCTGTTTGGTTGGAAAATTCAAACAAAAAGAAGATGCACACACAGAGGAGGTATGATGCATAGAATGAGATTAAATATTTGTTGCTAGGCTAAATGACCAGCAATGAAAGACACAGTAGCTCTCTACAAATTCCTATGTAAACATTCAAAATGGAAAGGAAACATTTAACATAGTAAGAGGTTGTAGTAGGGGGGAATAAGAAAAATTTTTAAAAAAAGGATGTATCGAACAAAATACCAGTAGCAACTTCCTGCCATCAGATCCGTAAAAGTGTTTGATTTTTTTATTTTAAAATTAATATTACATTAGGGTCAAGGGACTACAACATGTTTGGTTTTAGCTGATATATTGACCATCCAGTATTTTATGGCAATTCCTAAGCAAAGGTACAGAAGAGAGAAAACATAGTCAGACAAGTACACATGTGAAAAATTTTCAGTCAAATATGAGTGTACATATTTATTTCTACCAGGAGGTTTAATCTCCATTTGCCTCTGGATCACTAATGTCCTGCAAAGATTTTCATGTGTGCAGGCAGTCCAGTTAGGCAGATTATTCAGATGTGCATTATCAACCTTTTCCTGCAAAGGTGGCTGAAGCCTTCCACAGACCTGTACACGGACTTTAGAGTGAACATTGTCATGAAAGCAGTTTAAAGACAAAGGCTGTACGTTACTACAATGTAATAATAGCTAGAAATGTAAGGAAACAAGGTTTCTGGTCTCTAGGATGGTGCAAATACAATCACAAATCATTCTTCAAACATCAGTAAATACAAACATAAGTATCATATGATGAGCTACTGCTATTTATGAACACATATATTACATGCAATTTTACCTGCTTGCACTCAGCATTTTTCTTGTCAGGAGCCCTTGTGAGATGGAGCCAAGCAAAAGCAGCTGTGGGTGTGGGTGTGGGTAAATTCAACATGCGGGGATAAGTTTGGGAACACCTAAAATAGAGCCCTACCTTTGCAAAGAAGTTAATTTGGAAGCTGACATCAGCCTCTGTACTAACTTACATGTCAAATTCCCGGTTAGCTTCTCTGCACAGCATTCGTACTCTCTGTTTTTAAGTGTTTGTTATGATTTCACATTGGGATGGAGAGACATAATATAAAGATTATGTTTGAAACATGAATGCAAGATATGTTTTTGGCTGCACATGACAGACTAGATACACCACAGAGCAAAATACCCCAATAAACATATTGGAAGAGTAAATTAAATAAATATAGCAACTCACTAATATAGATAAGCATATGACAACTGGTTTTATTTTTAGGTTATTCTGAAAGCTATAAATCATGTTTCTACTCAATACATGTTTCAGTTTATAATTTTTACTTAACATGTTATTTTATGTTTAATAATTTCTTATTTTACTGTTTGGTACATGCAGCATCTCGCAAACACACAGGATAACAAATTCTCTACTTGGCAGAGTATGCAATAAACGTCAGACCCTTCTCTTGCAATGGAGTCTTATCGCAAAAGAAAGGAGAAACCTCAATTAGAGCGAGAACAACATTAGAGCGAGGGACAAATCAGGCAGAGATATTCTGGGGTAAAAGCACTGAAGAGCCATCAGGAAAGAATCTGGGACCTCATATATAAAGAATGTGGCTTGGTGTGTCAATGACAAAAAACCTTTTAGGGACAAAAAGTCGTGCAGGAGACAGACTTTTATATCTCATATGCAGCAACCTTGGAAAAAGGGAGTTTAGAAGACTAGCTGAGAGAAACAGATCACTTAGTGCAACTAATAAATTCAGTTGAGGAGAAACACTGATTGTTAGAATATGATTGACATGGGCTCTGGAGACAGATGTCCTCCTGCCCTCCCAGCTGGAAAGGCCGGCTGGGTGGAGCTCCTTTAGAAAACTGGCTGCTGCCATTGTGCAGTTAAAAGAAGAGTGGACACGCAGAGGTAAATTTTCAAAGCAGTGTGTTTATTAACTACCCATTGACAAATACAGGCAATTGTTACTGAACCTCCTGCACATCCCTTTGAAAACCTACTCGATTTGTCTGAGATGATATCTCACCATTTATGCCAGAAAAGGTGGCTTCCAAGATAGAGGTGGGCCTTTCTTGACAATGGATAAAATGTGTGATCTCAGGAACCCTTTGCCTTTTTAAAAAGCCGTGTGAGGTCTCCCATACTACAATTCACATTCAATTTAGGTGTTTTTTCTCTTCTCACATGATCAAAGAATTTTTTCTTATGTCATCACACATGACATGGGTAATGAAAGCTCTGAGAAGCTAGAACTGACAGTTTCCAGCATGGCCTCTATCTAATTCTGTAGCTTTTCAGTATTCTCATTTATACGGGGGCAAAAGGGGGGAAATGGCTAAGAATACTTCACCTGGCAATCCTTGAACACTCACCATTGTAAGCTGGGAACAAGCATAGCTCACTATTATGCCTTACCCATGTATGCTTACGATGAATAGACCAACACTCCGAGTGTTTCTTCATTATAGCCATGGTTTGCTTTCCAAAGTGCTGGAGCATGTATGAGCTAGTTATAAATCAAATAAGTGACAAGTTTTGGATCCCATGCAAAAATTTCTGTGAAGTAAAATCGCACAACAACAAAAAAATAAATTTAAATTTTCAAATTATTCTATTAGCATGTGTTTGGACACATTGATGTCTGCACATAAGTCTTGACAGTCTGTATTTTACTAACATCCAATCATGGTTAAATCTCATACGAAACATGACACTGTCATTATCTAAAGGCTTGATATTATTTAATGTGGGGTTTTCTCCTTTTTCTTTTTGTTCTTGGCAGTCTCTCTATGGTGTGCAAGCAATTATACAAGACTGCATGTAGCAAAACAACAGTCATCAAGGAGTGAAGGTGGTCACCAGTTAAAATTGTGCTGTCACACTCTGGAAGCAACTCTCTTGCCTCTAAGTACATTCTTCTTGTTCTTTGTATCATAGGAGGAAAAAATAATGAAGTATATGTTTTCACAGCATTCACCAGCTTAAATGTGATTTGATCAATCACATTTTGGTTGTGGTTTTGAGGAGCGTGTTAATTGTGCTGATGAGGTTTGTAGTGCCACTTGAATTTTTATATGTGCAAGGCTAAACTGTTCTGGGCATATCTCTGGATGAAATGGTCTTTGCATTTGTATTATGTGGAACTGTGCAAATGTGAAGCAGTGTGTGAGATGCAACTAAGAAAAAAGGCTGGATATATTGTGTAGATACAGTAACAAGAATTAAAATGAGGACAGAAACTGTGATCGATATTACGTTGTATGTTCAGGTATCCGGATTTCTATTAAAATGCCTACAAATGTTCACAAATCTTTATGTTTCATACTGAGATGGCAAATCAAATATCAAAATACTTGTTTGAAAATAAATTGTAACGATTTGGGTATGCCATGACATTCAGCTTTGATTTTAGTATAAAATACTAAATTATTATGTACTGATATTCTGCAACCAAAAGCTTTTGTTTTGCCTCAATTTGACATTAATCTCCATCTTTCACAACTGTTGTATTATTACGGAAATATAGTTTCATTGCTGCATGGCTCTGTTTTTACTTCCACAAGTAAAGTCAAATTCTCGTGATAGATAAATTTCTTGAAATTCTATGAATCCAATAGGAAACCTATACAGAAGAGATCTTGGAACAGCTAAGTTATGCCTATTGTGAGAGCTAAGTTTGCTTAACTTTGCTTACTTATAAACATTTTTTAAAAATGAAAAAAATAAATCCTATTTTTTCATATTTAAAATTTCATCTGGAAAAAATATAATCTTTGCTAAGAAATATTTGAAAAGAGAATCCTAATCCTTGAGTTCAAAAGTTTAGGTTGCTTGCAATAGTATGCAGGTGCACAAAAAATTCCAATTACGTCTTCATTACAAGCCAAACACAATTTGGCTTTTACAAAAGTGCTATTTTATGTTTTGAAAACATAGCATAGGAATCTTGGAAACGCTAATAGAAAATTTTATTTTCAAATTAATTTCTCGTTTCAGTTAAATCCTTCAAGGTCACAAGATAATTGACTGCACATTTTTAGCAATATGAAAGATGGTGTTGAGGTAGAAGGAATCCTGTTCAGTCAAAGATCTTAAAATAAAAAAAAAAAAAATCCTGTCATTGCATTGAAGGAAGGGATTGGTTTTTTGCACGTTCATAGCTGAAAAGACACCAGGGCTGTTGTCTCTCAAGAAACTTGGAATCTTAGAAGATGCTCATGGAATTGTAGTTGCAGAGCTGCTAAGGAAGCTAGGTGCATATAACAAATTTGTTTACCATATACTGTTGCCTTCTGTGATGTGAACAAGAGAAATATGAAGAAACAATATATTGTTTAAAAATAATATGATTTGTTTGGGGAATAAATATAACCAAAGCATCTTACTTATCTCTTTCCCACTTTTCATCCCATAAAACTGCTTCCAACAACCTTTCTTTACAAGTTTCTCTTACAGAAGCTAAATAGAGAATCATTGGACAGCTCCCAAGCCCACTTTTTTTTCCCCCAGTTCCTTTGTGGAAACAGCTTAGATGCATAATTTGACATAGTCTGAATGTCAGTGCAAACATCCCACAAATACTGAGTGACTGTTTAACCTAAAAAACTTAGAGTGTACTCTGAAAACTTTATTAGCAATCTTTCACTCTCAAGTATTTTTATAAACTGTTTCCCAGTGAAAATGAGATGGTCCCTTAAATTGAAAAATGATTAATTATACAAACTATGTGACAGAAATGTTTATCTTTATAAAAGGAAAACATTTACAGAGCGATTTCAGTAGTTTATAGTAAGGAAAGATAATTAATAGTTTGTTGCTATTCTATGATTTTTCAGTGAGATGATCCATAGCTGGTGGTTTGGGAAATAGCTTCTATTTCTCAGTTCACCAAACAGAAGAAACCTCCACTGAGTGGTTTATCTTAATAGCAGACATCTGTCTGTTTTTCATTATTCACATGGTAAAGAGGAAAGATCTTTGTGCTGCTTAGGAGAGTCTTAATGTAGCACATATTCTTAAAGTAACAGCAGATACAGCAAGGAGCTTTTTCACCACTCATGTATGGCACTTAATGCACACAGAGTTAGTGGAAAATCCTACAGAAGCATGGTAAGTGTTGTGGTGAAGAAGCTTTGTGTCGAAAACAGCACTGTGGTCAGAAAGCCTCAAAGGGCAGGACGGCCTTGGGAAGGGACAGATCCCAGCAAGTGGTGTGTCCTGTGGTCCTAATACCTGCCCTGACACAGTGTCTCCCAGGCAGCCATGGGTGGGAAGACAGATGTCCACGCTCCTGTGCTGAGGAGCAAATACCTGAGTATGGTCTGGCTAAAGTGAGGGTTAAATTCAAATCCATGGCCTTTGCACTCCATTTATGACAGCCTCTGGTTTCAATACCTGGTCAGAAGGGGTGTCCATGAGGACTCTTTCCTCACCAAAGCAGGAAGGGGAAAAAAACACTTAGTGAAAAATAGTTGTGATTTTGTCTATATGTGTCACAGCACTTATCCTTCCTGGTCACCTGGTCAAGCAGAGCAGCAGTTACAGGTTTCCTCCCCTCTTCCTTTTTCCTCCTCTCCAAACGTCATCGTGCAGTGTGATGTGAGGACATGACTCTTGATCTCCTGAGAGGAGAGGAGCCACACTGCTGCCTCGTCTACTATCTTCACTATCCCCTGTCCTGACTGTGGCTGCATTTAACCTCACTATGATTTCAGGTTAAACAAACAGAATTAGCTAAAATCCCTTTGAAGACTAGCTTGCTTATTATAATGGAGAATGTAATGAAAGCATCTCCCTACAGGGCCAAGAGCACAACAAAACTGTGTGGGTATATCTGTTAGTTTAAAGCAATGAACAAAAAAGCTTGGATGTGTGAGAGCGACCACACAGAACGGTATTAAAAGTATCAGTGGTCTGCTTTCAACTAGATGACTGTCTGCAGTGCTGGTAACATTTTGCATGCAGAAATGGATAGCAAAACAGAGTTCAGAAATGAACATCAAAACCAATTAGAGCTTTCAAAAGCTTTCTGTATGAAGAAGTATTGAAAACACTGGAACTTATGAGATAGGTGAGAAATCAAAGGAGACCAGATAAAGGTGACTACTGTAATGAATGATATCGAGAAAATAAATCAGGAGCTCTCAGTTGGTCTTTACAACAAAGTCATTTACAATAAAAGAACAAGGGGCATTCAGTGAAAGACACCAGATCTAACAGCTATTAAAGAAAAACCCTTTTCTTTATTATCTTGTGAAAATCATTGTAACAGAATGTTACTGAGGCCAAGGGCTTAGCAGGACTCCAAGAAGAGGTAGATGCCATATGGGAACATCTGCAATAATGCTAGCTAGGAAAGCTCAGTTCTGAAGGAACTGAAGCCTTTCGTACTTCATAACTTAAATAAAGCCTCGGGAAGAAACTTTGCTTTGTGATGACAATTATTTAATTGAAAGGACTCCTGCAACTTCTCCCAGAGGACTCTATGTTGCTTATTATGACCTGACATGTGGTGGTACTCTCATGTTTTTATGGAACAAGTTTGCCATGGAGTTAGCTGTTCACTGAGTGATCAGACCGATGTGTCTTAAGAAGTTATCACCTCTCAGATGGGAGTTACTGACCTTCAGGTCGCATTCAGTAACTAAACTTTGTGTGCTCCTAGTCCAGCACGAAATGTGGTTTAAGAGAACCAAATTTCATGTTACATTTCAGCAAACCTAGGAGCAGTGCTACTCTTCCTTGCAAGTTACTTCCCTCAGATGAATGTCAGCAACTTTCCCACACTGATCAAGAAGTGCAAAGCTGTTTGACCTTCCCCTTCTTTCAAAACCACTTGTTTTGCCCACTGATTTGTTAGTTTAAAAGTACTGAATCCTAACGGTGAACAACTCTGAGTTAAAAAATTCAAATGCAGACTTGTTAACAGTGTATATATGCTCACAGAGATATATATGTAGCTGTGTATATACAACCGCGTATTCATACATATGTACGTATATATGTGTGCATGTGTGTATATATACACAGATGCATATCTACACACAGAAGATATATCTTCATGAGTTTACCTTCCCTCTCATTTTTTATGGGTCATTAATAAATAAAATTAATTTATATTTCAACATCATCAATATGAAAAATCACCTTATGATCCATTGACTTCATTAAGCAGCTCTTCCAAACACAGGGCTGTAGCTGTCTAGTGTGTTTTTATAGAGATAAGGTGTGCAACCTGAATTCAGTAATCTTTTTTAAAAATAAGTCTGTCCCAGAGGAAGCAATTCTTTCTCTTGAAAAATCAGCAGTGTCAAGAAACAAATGTTGTCAGGTGACAGTTACCTAGCTTATTTGTTATGTGGTTTATTTTTCTTGCCTGTCTTTTAACTTTTTTATTTTTCTAAGGTGTCACTACATGCTGGCTGAGATGGGAAAACTGGGCTTTTTGGAGTAATAGTTTAATAATCAATCTCCTTCTTCCATTTTTTTTAATCTGCACACAATTACCTACAGAATTTGTACAATCACTAATTCTCAGAAAAAATGCCACACTTATCAAATCATAAATACATGGAAGGAGACTCCTTTTTAAGTTCATTTTGGGTTCAAGCCCTTATTTTGTAGGTGGATGAAATTCAATGAGATATAAAAAAAATTGCTATTAAAGCAAACAAGCCTCAAGAAGCAAAACGGTTTAACATTTCATCTCTTTGACCATAGCAAAAAACATATGCCCAGAGCGCCTATGTCTCCCTTCTAACAACGCAAGGAGGTCTCGAAGGATGTTTACCATTCCCAGGAACACAGAATGAGAAAAGATGTCGTGTTTTCTTTCTTCTTAGAGAGCCTATGACCTGAGAGTGAGACAAGGACAATCTGGTTCCCTTCCTGGGAAGGAAAATGAGAGCAGCAAAACCTACAGATTTAGGCAAGTACGGCATTAAACCCTTTCTGGAACCCAGACAGAGGACACGGCGTAGGGCAAGTGTGCTGTGGAAGGCAGCAGCCCCAGGGGGTCTGTGGAGAAGGAGCTGTGACCCCTGGCAGGGCGGTGTGACCTGCGTGCACTCCTGGCAGGGACCCTGAGCTCAGGGGTGCCGAGGAGCAGGGAGGCCAAGGGGCAGGGTGCCCGCGGAGTTGCCGCTGCTGGTCAGGGGGATGATTACATGGCAAGAGGCTGGTGCCTTGCTGCCCCCCACCCTCCATGCAAGCAAAAGGCGAGTAAAGGCCGGGAGGAGACTGCTGGGACCCAGCGTGTTGCCTTTCAGCTCCACATAATCAAACACGTCCTGGCTTGTCGGTGCCCGGGGTGACTCCTGGCGCAGGCTGTGAGGGGCTGCCTGCTCAGCGTGGCCGCTCCCCCTGTGTCCTGCCCAGGTGCTGAGGGTGTCCCTGCACAGGCAGGGCTGGGCTGCACAGGGGACAGCTGGTGCTGCAGCTGTGGAGGAACTTGAGTCCCGCCAGGCCAGGAGCCAGGCAGGTGTCACGGCAGCAGCCCCACGCCCTGCCCTGCCCTGCCAAGAGACTGTGCTTCTGCCCGTCGCCTTGTTCCCCTGCTCCACTCTGCTCAGGCATCGGGTATGGGCTGGGCTGTTCGGTTTTTTGGTTTAGCTTTTAACATTTTTTTTTAAACTGTTCAATGCATTCTGTTCCCTCTTTCTGTTTCCTGTTATAAAATATAACTTTGTGAATCAGTATGCACTATTTTTTTGAAATCACGGTTCTCTATTTTCTCTTCACCTACATCCCTCCCTTTCCTCTCAAAATTAAAAAAAAATAATCCAGTCAAATTCTCTTCTCACCTCTCATTGGTTTTTTATCAATTTCAGGTGTGCAGCATAGAGAACAACGGAGTGGCCATGCAGTTTGGTAGCTCCACTTTGCATGTCTGCAGGCAGCACACATCAGACACCCGGCAGTGGGATGTCGTGCATCACCTTCTGCGTGAGCACCCTAAAGCCTGAGTCTTAATGGCCAGGGGTTACTTCAAAAGCTTTCCAAAATCCAAAAGTATCTCTGAGCATGACAGTCCAGCTAAAAAGGTAGATTTTCATAAGGCTCTGAACATCGACACAGTGCTGAATTTAATAATTTGTACACAGAGAATGACTGTGCTTTGGGGATGTTGGTAGACCAAAACCAAAGACAACTGTGATGAGTACCCTCAGCCCCAGTAGGTTGGGTCATTGTGGAGTCATGCTGGGTGCTTCTGAAGTGAAACAAAAGACAAACAGCGCAACAGATTGAAACTATTGAAGATCTTGGTCTTGATTCCCACGAAATTAATGAGATAATAGCTAGAGAATACAGGAGAAACAAGATTAAGACCTAGGAAAATGGAAAGAAAACAAAAAAAAAATAAAGCATTGGCACATTTCTGGGTGCTTTATCAGAACATGGGTCAATGAAGACCGAGGGCATTCTCAGGAGGTTTATTTTCTGGACAGGTTCAGGGTTTCTCAGACGTAGGAATATGAAGACTACCATGTCAGAGCTGACTTTGGACTCTTCTGGTGGCCAGTGCTAAAAGGTGGTTGTGAAAAAGGATGCAGGCAAATCTACAAGTATTCAGACCCTTTGATATATGGGAAAATATTTTTTAATATATTTTTATATTTTTTTTTACTGTCAGTACTAGTATTTTTTACTAGTTCATGACCCAGAACATAAAGGTTTACAACCTTTTCCTTTTCTTCTCTTTTTTTTAATAATTCTATACTTCTGTTTTTCAGAAAGGCCACATCAGTAAAATGCATGACGATATAGTGTGAGCTAAGTTTATCATGACAAAAGATGCATCAGTTTGAAATATTAACCCAGTACTGCCTTGCAGGCAGTGAATAATTAGTTTAACCTGGCAATGAACAATGTAAACTTAACCATAGAGATGGCTGGTGTTATCATCTTATGTTTTTATAATGCAGTAAGGACACCAGGTTATCATGTTTATAGCAGCAGGAGAATTTGTAGAATGAGCTCATGTATAAATAGTTGCTCAAAAACACTGTGAACATTTATGAGGCTCATTATTTATCATTAATTATTTAACTGCAGGTCCCCATGTGGGCAGTGAAATCCTGCAGATTTACTGCTTATCAGGAATAAATTACCACTTACAACTCGGGGTTTTCATGATTTTCCTTTTGTCATCATAAATAAACTTAACTAATAAGACTGTTTCCTTCTCCCTATTAAACTGACTGTTGGTGAGAGGCTTTTTGGCTAGTGACCTATTATGAGACAAAATATAGGATAAGTGAAAAGCTGTGTATTTTTATGAAGTCTCAGATTGTTTGCAATAGATCTGAGAACTCAGCAAGGGATCAGTATTTGCTTACTTTTACAGCGCATTTGTACAGGACCAGATTTTTGAAACTGCTCAGCAGCCACAATTAAATCCAGATTTTTTTCTGAGGAGCAGTTTCAAATTTGCCAGCTAACTGAAGTTATTTTAGTACCTAAATGAGGGCCAATAACTAAATCCCCATTTCGGCACCACTCTGATCCTCAAAATCCCAGCTCAGATGCCGTCTAACCCTTTAGGTGCCTCTGTCGCTGCCAGCAAAATTGCTAAAAATGCCCATATTTCTACTAGGGAGCACATAGAGAAGTAAATCTTAATATCCTGAGACAGCTTTCAGCCCTTCATGCTTCAGCTTCAGCAGAATGGAAACCCACGTAGTCTTCAGTGCATCTTTTGGCAGGTTTCCTGACAAGGAAGGCATAACCTGATGGACAACAGTACTCTGCAGTACTATGCCTCAGACAACTGGCACACAGAGGTACAGAGATGATTTGCCCATTTACACACATGTGCATGCATGTTTGTGCATAGAGATTTGGTTTATCTGAAAGCCCAGAAGGTGATACACTCTGCAGCCAAGAAAGCAGGTGTGCTTTGTTTGATTTTGCCTGGATGCTTCAGTACTCAGTGTCGAACACCATCAGGACTTGCATCCTACCCTGTGAGCACACCTGCGTTGCAGCAGAAGTGCCACTATGGCTGTTAACATATCTATACACCTGGCTGCAAACCTCTGTTAACCCAGGAGAATGTTTGAACAACCAAAAACCACCTAAATCTCTTACATTTTTCCAGACATGTTCCTCTAATATGACTACAACCAACCTGTGACGGGACCTTTGCTGTATGAAGTAGACAGGTTTTATAAAAAGGCTAAATTTTGTATCTATAAAACACAAGGGTATGTTTTATCTGATCCAAACATTTTGTTTAAAAGTGTGGTATCATCTACATTTATTTCCTTTTATACATGTATAAAAATATGTATACCACAATATACACAGTATAAATATATTTCCACATGTGTATGCATTGTATATTTTTAACTTATTTATACATACACAGACACACACATATATATAGTAGGGATTAAAATGAGGTGGTATATGATTCTATGCATCCTGGTCCCTCAGATTTCAACCTTTTTCAGCCATGGGTGGAATACATTCTGTATTCTATTCCAGATTTTCATGTATGACTTCACAATTTCAGTGTCAACTATTCACAATTCTGTGTACAACCCTGATGTAATGTTCAAAAAATTTAGGTCACAAACTCGTGTCAAGGAATTTCCCATATCATCTAGAGCTTAAGAAATAAAAGAGTAAAACAGAAGTAAAAAAGAAGTTACATTGTAATATTGTTATTCACATATCAATTGAAAAAGGTGTTTCTTCAGTTTAATAGATGTTGCTAATAATAAATCAAATATTCTCCAGCTGACTCAGTAGCATGTTACCACACTAAGGAATGAAATACCAACTCTGCAAAAATTGGTGCCTATTTATTTAGGATAATTTACAGGATACTTGTAAGCAATGTTGTTCAGAACATATTTTTTTTCATTTGTGGATGCTGTTTTTTAACCTAATTTAATTATATACCTGTAGTAGGAAGTGGCAAAATTTAGGTAATTGCACTAAAAATGTTGTGCTTGGGACAAATCACGCATATAAAATTGTATGCTGGTTTGGGGCTTTGTCAAAAACATGTCCTTAATGTGTTCCTAGGGTCATCCCTAAAAATATAGTGAACATTGGCAGTATTATCTCAAAGGAAAAACATGTTGCCACATTGTACTGGAAGACAAGATTTCTAAAAGCAACCTTTAATACAGCAGTTGTCATAATTCTGCTGTTAAATTGAATATATTTTCTTGCTGTTGATCAGAAGGTTTTGGGTCCCCCCTTTCTTCTGATAAATTCAAAATGCGTACACAGCTAAGAGGAAGCGTGATCTGATATATGTGACTTTAGCTGCTTGTAAATGTAAGGGTTTTAGCCCTTTCTGTACTCACATGCATGCTGATGTGGGTACCTCTTTCTTATTACCTGTGAAGACACACACAGGCCCTCCCTGTAGAGTTTCTCCTCCCACCACAGTCAAATTGATGTGAAAGGTCTTGCCAGTGGGTTATTTAAATCCTTATATTCTGTTCCTGCTTGTCGAGAATGCTGGGTATAAATCTCTTGGCACTTATCTTTCTACACTGCCCACTAACGTTTTCTACTACTTCTGTCTGTCCTCATGACATTTCCTGGAGAGCTTAAACTGAAAGTGATAATTATTAATTTAGGGCTAGATTTTGTCTCCTACAGCCAGAGGCATGCTGGAGGGAATGCAAAGAGACTCCGATTTGTTATATGCATGTGCCTTACCTCTGAGATCCTCGCACATCCACTCCTTGGCTCATATTAGGAAACATTCATACTTCTTTTTAATTAAACATGTCCACATCAGTTATGAGTTCAGATTACAAGTGAAAAAAAACAGATGGTTAAAGTTTGAAATGTTTTTTTTTTTCAAACACATAAGTACATTTTCTCAATTTGAACAATAGATTGCATTAGTCACTGCTGGGTTTTTTCACATCACAGAGGGGATTTAGCTCTAGGAAAGAAAGGTTTCATCATCTTGAAGCCCAGTAAGGCTCAGCATTAGTATGTCAATACAACAGGTTAACCAAGGCATAAAGGTGAAGTGACTTGCCTAAGGTCATGCAATAGATCAGTAGCAGAGCTGTGAATCATATGCAGGGTTATTTAAATCCCAGCAAAATGCTTTGCTCCATAATATTTTCTTCCTCTCTCTTGTCAAGTATAAATAGTTCAGGCTTTCTTCATCAGGCAGAAAGCCCTCTACACTTTCTTTTAATGTATTCCCAAGATAAAGCATATTCACTGACCTGACTCTAACAGGAAAACTTTCGGGCCAAACAGAAAGCGACTTTTTTGTTCAAAGGACCTCTTACATTTCCTGCAACTTCACCATGGATTGACTTACACATTTTTCCAAACCTTCTTATTTGTTAGGCAGACACTTCTTATTCCCATTGTCTTCAAGTGTCTTCCTCTGGCTGTATCCCTTCCTACTTTTCTGCTGTATCAATTGCTCCTTCTATTGGCAGTTTTTCCTATAATTGTCTCTTATCTGCTTTTCCAGCCACACCCTTTATGCATGTAATGGAAATTGAAGACTCTGATTATGCACAGCTAATGAATTGTGAGAAAATAACCCTGCGAAACGTATAAAGAAGCCCATTGGTTTTTACCGTCTCCCCCTTTATATTATTCTCAAGAGCATCCTCTGAAAAGGTGCCTGCTCAAGTGTTGTATGAGAGAGAAGATGGAGAGTGAAGAATCTACAATTGAACGCTGTAATTTTATAGTAGTTAAAATGTCAAATGTTTATACAGTTGTATATATTTCAATGTATTCTCTTTTCTCTCTGTCATATGAACAAGACAGGGACCTGATGTCTGTATAGCACTCGCTGATACTTTTTAAAATTTAAGATAAATATTAAAAAAAAAATTATTGTTCCACAATACGTGAGGGGAAAGTGGTTTTGCTCAAAAGTGGATGTCATAAAGTGGAACAGTATGTGAATGTGTCAGCTTTCAACAGAAAATGGATCCTCATGTGGCAGAGAGAGCAAATACCCAGGAGTCTAGTCTAATGCATAGTCGCCACTATGAATTAATGATATGGTGATGGTATGTTATTTTTTTTTTCTCAATAGGAAAGAAAAGTGTATAAACAAAGCCTCAGGGAGGTCAAATAAATATAAAGTGGGTACCAGAGATGCCCTCTCTTCTTGCAGCCCCCCCCCCACTCCATGAGAGGCCAGGCTGGCAGATTAGGGACACCTGAGACTGCCAGGCTACACCAGAGCAGTTTTGATGAAGAGGTCCGGATTACTTGAATGTCAAATGTGTGTCTGGGTCAGAGGGACTAGTAGATAGAAGGAAGGAGCTAGAAGAAAGGTTTGATTATCTCTTCTCTTTGAGGAAGCACAGTCAAATTTCAAATTTGGTTTGGAATCTGGGGATCATTTTATTTGTTTTGCGGTTACTGACTGCTGTGGCAGAAACTGAGTAAAATACTTTGGTTTTCTTTTATTTTTGTCAGAACAATCTGACATATTCTTTTCACCCCTGCTGTATTATCAGGCATGTATTTATCTCTTCAGGACTAGTCTATGGTAATGATTTTGTCTTAGATCACTTGGAAGAGAACTGCAGAACACAAAAAGGAAGCCTAGAGAGAGTTGAAGCAAGGACAGGTAGCCTGGGGGG
>NW_010122748.1:0-10315 GCF_000699245.1 Pterocles gutturalis
TTTTGGTTTTGATTTTTTTTTCCGTGGCCTTAAGATTTTAACATGGAGCTATGCTGCCTTCTGTGGAACGAGACAGATGAGCTGTCCGAGGGCTTGGAATAAATAAAGGAGAAAGTGTAAAAGTAAACAGGACATTTCGACCAAAATGTTACTTAGCTTGGCTTGCAGTGTAATAAAAGGATTTTCTTTGAAGAGGTCCCGATGATTGCTTTCCATGGTTATTCGAATGTGTTGGGGCTGGGAATGCTGTGCAAATTTTGGAGTACAAATTATCCACCGAGCACGTGTGCTCTGTTTTTTTTTTTTTTTTAAATTTCCACAAAGAGCTCAAACTATTGAGCTTTTGTGTGTTTTTAAAGGAGAAACTGTGATGAGATATGTATTGAAAGTTAAAATACAATCCCCCAAAGTTCTGAACAGAGTAAGTGTTGCAGTGATTTAAATTAAGATTTCTAAACATATTTTCGAGATGGAATTATTTTTCTCAATTAAACACTTCTGTAAAACACAAGATACTATCTCTATGTGGATACTTTTTGATGTCAGTGTCCTTTGCTTCTGTGTTAAACTAGCACAGACCGATACTAGGTCATTTATTTTTAGATGGAATACAATTTAGTTCACTTCTGGTGATATATACAGTGCTACTTCTCATCTAAAATGATTCCAGCTGTGGAAGAAACAATGGGTGACTTCTGATTAGAACAAGAATTCTCTTGAATGTTTTTGCCCTGTTTTCAACTGTTTTAAGAAGAGGGTGTTAGTTGGTAGACATTGAATTAGAATGTATGTTGATGAAATAATTCACTTATAAAGTATTACTTACATTTTTTAACTACAAGTTAAGTTAAGTTGTATGAGGTTTTATAAATTCATAAAGGCTCGCTAACATGTTTTTCTCTCTTTTTTTGTCTTTTTCTGTAACAGTAAAATTTTTAGAAGTTATTAAGCCATTCTGTGCAGTGTTACCTGAAATCCAGAAACCAGAAAGAAAAGTGAGTGCCACATTATGTTCTTACTTTTATTGGTTCACAGATAAGAGAATATTGTGATATGCAAGTCCACACTCCAATATAAATACAGACAGTGGGCCCTAAAGTAGGACGTATTCTTTGGAGGAGGGGGAATCCATGTTAAGGTAAAAGATTACCATGATGACGAATTCATAACAGCCTTCTGATAAGTTGTTCCTCTTGGTAATTATACTAACTAATTTTTTAAACAATGTCTCATGTCTAGACTGGGTTTATTTAGTTTCAGCTCCATAAGATTGGATCTATTTTAATGTACTAGAACAAAGTTTTCCAGCTTTTTTTTTTCCCCTGTGGGTACCATTGTTGGCTTGGAGTACCGGTCACGACTCTAGGCTTTCAACTGATATATATATATATATATTACTTTGAAAAAGCTTATGCTATAATTCAGGAACCACAAGTTTAGTCCTTCCTTTCCCACAAAGTGTTTTCTACTCCCATAGCCGTGATTCACCTTGATGAAGTGGGAAAGTGATCTGTCATATAGTTTAGGTAATTGGTCCCTATTCACCTACTGGACGTGATACTTTTGTTTGTTCTGAAATCAGTGAACTGAGTTCATTTCCAGGTGATCTCTCTATTCCCCTAGCCCTAGAAGCTCCTCCAATTTCTCAGCACATTTTCTAGATTAAAATTAGTTAATTTCTGCAGATGAGAAAGACATCTGCCCTGTCAAAAAAACCCGAAACTACTGTTTTTTACTCCCAAAACTCAAGCAAGCATATATCACCTAGGTGACAAAGGTTCTAATTAGAGTAATAAATTTACCTAATATTCATTGTCACGACTGGCATAAAAATTCCTTAAAAGCTAAATGTTGATTTTTATATTTTTGAAAGGAAATGCGTATCTGGGAACATGACACCATCTGAGAGCATCAGGTTAGGATGGGATGCAGAGATGCTTGTGCCTGTAACCATAGCTGAGCCTGCTGGATTGAATGGAGAAGATACAGTAAAAACTGCTGATTATTTCCCTCTGGCATTGATTATTAAAAAGATTGGGATTTATCCCTTGGCTCTTTGCTCCATCTATCTTTCCTTGTTGCTTTCCAGCATCTTTCCTGGATGCACCACATCTGGGTGGAAGTTACCCACCTCTGTTACTGCAGCGGTGAACCTCTGTGCAATCTTCTGGTGCTGATTTATGTGATTAGTTGGGTATATACATCCCATTTTTGTCTAGTGAAGTGGATGGGAAGAGGAAGCTAAGACAAATGTACAAATATTGATGTTTTTGTAAAGCTCATTGACAGCTATGATTTCTCTTTTTGGGTTTTTTCCTCCTCCCTTTCTGTTTGGCAGAGAGGAAGAGGGGCTTGATCTGCCCATGTCCTCCATCAGCAGATGAAGGATGCCCAGAGGGGTGCCGAGATTCCTGTCCTCGCTATTTGGGTTACTTTATCTTTGTTACTATCTAGGTCGCTGTCTAAGCAGTGACTGTCGGTTGCCAGCTTTGTACAAATTTGAAGTGAAAATATAATTGGGAACATCTTTCCTAGACTGAAGAGCTCTTTGACTATTTTAAGTTATGTTCCTTGCTTGTGCGTAGTTTATCAAGTGACCTAGGTCATTCTATATAACTGTAATTCTTTGTTATTTATTGTTTTGTTGCAAACTGTCACTGGAAGACATCATTAGTAATGGTTTTAGTGGGTTGGTTAAGGCTAGGACAAGAAATGAAGATAACAAAATAGAAAAATAAATCTGTTTTCTCTAAACTTGTATCAATTGCTAAGTGAAGGTAAAGTTTTGATTCAGCTGGACGGTCATTGAATCATTTTGCCATTATTGTTGATGAGGGAAGTGGGGTTTTTTTGTCACTAGGGAGTGTTGCTATTTTGTTTTGGCCAACTTGATGAACAGAAGCACATAGAACACACTGTTCAGAACGCCAAGAAGATGATCCTTAAATCTCTTTATTTTCACAAGTTTTAAGAAAAATGTCAAAGGAATAAAATGTCCAATTGAATCTGATCAGATGATGAAATGTACCGTCCCTGTGCTTGTTATAATTTGTGGCTGGAATATTTTGGGACCGGTCTGCATTTTGCTGTTCCTGGCACATGGATTCGGATGCCTCCTTTTTTTTTGTCTTTTTGAGTCATAGAGACTGCTGTTCCTGGCACATGGATTTGGATGCCTGCTTTTTTTTTGTCTTTTTGAGTCATAGAGACTGTTTTCTTTGCGAATAACTGATTTGGGCGATGCAGAATTTCTCTAATGCTCATATTCACTGGAGTTACAGAGAGAGACAGAGCAGTTGCAGAGCTTGACTGATACAACAGAAGCTAAGGTTAACTGTTGAGCTGCAGAGATAATTTGGTTAAGCATTTTTCTTTTAGAAGTCTGCACTTAAAATCTGAATTCTAGAATTCAAACAACACTTGGTAAAGTGGGTCAGCACTGCATAAAGTCTAACACAAGATACTGTTTGGATTTATTTGCTGCTGTCACCATTTTTCTTTTTTTTAACTTGGCACTGTAAGTATTTTTAGCATCTGGAGTCTTTTATAAAAGACCAAGGCAGTATCAGTAAATGAATTAAATTACTGGGTTTATTTTGCTTCTAAGTAAGTGTATGCTTTCACTTATAAAGATACAGAGTACTTCTGGGTTTTCTTTTGCTTGAGAAGCTGTGCTGCTGCATCAGTTCATAGGTTTCTCATTTGTAGGTGTTCAGGACCTATAAAATCAGGCACTAATCCTTTTTCTTGTTACTTCTCTCCAGGCGGATTCAGTGGTTGGAGGCAGAACCCTAGTATTTCTGCTCCATGTATCTTACATGTTAGTTCATGTCACGTTTTAGTAGCTGCTGTACTCTTGCCTGCAGTAAAGACACTTATCCTAATGTTTATGGTCCATGAAGGAGAGGTGGGAACTTGAACATAACACTGCATCTTAGCTCTCTCTGGTCTCATCAAGTGCGTTCTTTCTGTCTTACGCTTTGAGCAATCCTCTGGTTCAAACTGAAATCTTGTGATTCTTCTTTTCTTGCACCTGGCACTAGTTACAGTTGCCTCAAAAGTTGTGACCCTGAGATTCTCTTCAATGTATTAGTGAGCAATGATTGTGGATCTGACATTCTTTTTAAAATAACATATAATCTACATTGATAGAAATACTTTGTAAGAAAAAAAAGAGTCTTGAAAAAATTGTTTTGTTGTCTGTGTCCATGAATATAATGGTGAATTTAAGCTTCCTCTAACATCCTTTGAATAACTTAATTCTAAATATTTTTAATTGCTCTCCAGAGCTCCTGGTTCTTCTGGTTTTTATCACTTGTCTTCACAGCAGTTAAATCTCTTTAAAACTCGATAGTGCTTTAGTTTAATAACTTCCAGCCTTACAAAACAGTGCCTCCAGTCTGTTGACTATTGCTTTTCTGTAAATACCCTCTGTATATAAATACTGTATATGAAATATATTCTACTCACTGAATGTCGGCCATGCTGTCTGCCAGATCCCATGTAAATTTTCTTTAACCACACAGAAGCCCATGACGCACACTCTCCCTCTCTCTCTCTAAAATCTGAAATCATATTAAAAATAAGTTCTAATGAGAAAATTTGCCTTCTGGTTCAATATCTTTGCATTTAATTCTGAGTGATACAGCATTTAGTGCTAATGTGAGAGTACAGTGAAAATTCTACATACAGTGAACACATTGATCTCTGCAATCTGTTTGTAGATCCAGTTCAGAGAGAAGGTACTATGGACGGCTATCACGCTCTTCATTTTCTTAGTATGCTGCCAGGTAGGTATTGATATTTTCTGTGTTTCAGAAAAAGTGCATTCTGTACGTATAGAACAGAATGCTGAAAGTGTGAGAAGTTCTTGTTTCATATTGACCTACCAGTTTCAGTTATGTATCTTTATGGTTAAGTATTTAAAGTTCAGCTAAAGAAACCTGATTCTCTGAAATTGTCTTTATTATTGATTGTATATGTTTTCAAAAACTAATACTTTCTATTTAGTCTAAAACATGTAATGCTTTTTCTTGTTATGTGAAAGATCCTATCAAATGATGATACTGGCTGCAGGGTAAACAGCCAAGCTAATTATTCATTGAGTAGTCTAAACAAACTGGGCAATATTATACATTCTATACCCTCTGTTCATAGCTAAACTTAAATTTTTACTGGATTCCTCGAACTAGCTGATGGGTTGTAAAGATTGCAAAAAAATGTTTGAGGTGTTTTAAGTTGACATTTTTTTGTGAATATACTGACAAAAATGTTAGTTAAAACCTCTCCAAAACAACACAGGTCTTTGTAAACACATACATGGTCTTTATTACTCACAGTTGCAGGAGTTCCTAGACCTTGTACTTGGGTTGTAAGCAGATAGTGAAAGAATACTTAGTTTTTGCAGAAAATAAGAATCCATTTGTTACTTGATATATATTTTTTACAACTCATAGACCTCTAAAATGAACAGTACATCTTCAGAATCAGAATTTTACATTATATTTATTAGCTTACCCATTCCAGACTCTGGAGCAGTAGTTTAATAATTTTTATTTTCAACTCTGAAGGACTGTTGAAAGGTTCAAACCCAGCTCTTGTACCGACCTGTTTTTTTTGGAAGGAGGAGGTGGGAATAGAACTAGAGCTAGAAGAACATATAGTTTATCTGTGTTTCCTAGCTGCTGGATATATGCATAATTAAGATTTTGAATCTATACAAAAGTTTTTAGTTGAGGAAATCACATGGTGCTGACTAGAGTTTTCAGGAATTAATCTACAAGATTGCCTGGATTCCTAGTCTACTGGTTTTGTGATTGAGTTTTAAAGATCTCAAAATCCCTCAGTATTGACATACAGAATATTGCAGGTTTTGTCTGTATGGGATATTTTAAAACATATTCCCAGCAGTAGAATTTGAATATTTTAACTTGCTGGAGGAAGATACTGACATTGTTTGTGCTGTAGCTTTAATCTGTACTGAAAAGAAATTCTGTTTAGGACTGTTTAAAAAAATAAAAAACCTGCCATCTTCTGTCTTCCGAAAGATGTTTTGCTACAGTTTTCTCCTTTTTTTTTTTTTTAAAGTTGCTGCAAAAATGTTGGTGAAATAAGTAATGGGATATAATCTAATATTTTGCCTGTTCTGTTAATGATTTGTGGTGGCTAACCTATTTATTTTACGCTTTTTCTGTTCCTTTGGGGAGTTTATTACTCTAGAACTGAATGTGTCAGGCATTTACATCTTCAGCTTCAGTAATCTGGTTTATGTGCGCTGTCTCTTCTTTCTAGGGGTTTCTGCGTTTTCCTGTAGGAGGGTCTTAGTTTACATAGTTTAGTCCTCTGAGTCATACTCCAATTGGAGGATTAAAATAAGTGGTGCCAGTATCTGTGTTATTGTATGTTCTGGTTTAATTAAAAAAAAAGTTTGAATAAATAATATTAAACAGGATAACAGTTGAATCATTACATGTTAAGATTTCTGGATTAATGCAAGCTTTCTTTGTATATCTGCTTAATGCTGCTGTGCACTTTGACAGATACCTTTGTTTGGAATCATGTCATCAGATTCTGCAGATCCGTTCTATTGGATGCGAGTCATTCTTGCGTCAAACAGAGGTTAGTAGATTATTCCTTTCTCTGTTTTGTGTCGGTATAAACAGACCAGGATAAAAAACAGCTGGCTGTTAAATTTCATATAATCCAGATGTCATTTTGAAACACTTTGAGTTCTTAACACAGATGTAGTTAAAATTGAGTGATACTTCAGGAGTACTTCATTTTAGGAATATGGGGTGTCCTTTGATGTGCAGGTGACATTTAATATTGATTTGCAAGTTTTGGGACGATTCTGTTTTGAATTATAGGGCAGTCTTATTCTGTTTAATAGACAGGGAATCTTCTGCCCCACCACTTAATGACCAGCACTAATGTGCACTGTGGGATTGTTGACTAGGAAATACCTCCTGTGCAACTCAGTTACACCTCTTAATATTTTGGCAACGTTATAGGCAAGTAATTTTAGAGGTGGGAAAGCTAAGGGCAGAGATGATTAGGATTATAGTTTAGCAAAGCCAAGCTATTTTATTTTAGAATAGACAAGTGGATCCCAACCAAATGTATAAGAAGACTTAATTTCAGACTTCTAGTTTAAGATGAGTGACCTGGCACGCATGACTCTAAATGAGGACGCTGACCTCATCTGTGTCCTGGAAAACAGTCTAGAAGAAAATCAGTGGAACCATCTAATGTGAAGATACAAGTTATTTAGGAATGGCAAATTTTGTCACACTAGTGAAAATAATAAATTAAGGTAAATGAGTTTACTGTTTCAGACTCTACTGCAGAATTTGCATATGAAATTCTGTGTCTCGCTAACAGCGTGTGATACTAAATGCACTATCCACTACCAGACAGAATGGTAACAGTGGCCAAGAAAAGGCTAGACAGACTGTGAAGGCAACAAAAAGCAGGAGTGGGAAGGTTAATTTTTGCTTAAGTCAGCTGACTAGATGTCATTGGAGGATGTGAGGTAAAGGCTAAAGTTTTTGATATCGTAATTTTCTTGCTGTTGGGGAAGTAGACTTCCATGAGAGAAGACAACATTTAATGCGGCACTGAACAGTGTGTAGACTAGGATGCAAGTATGAAAGAACCACATTATAATAACAACTTCAGTGCTTTCACGTTTTGGTAGCAGGGAAAACACTAAAATAAATTAAAAGAAGAAAATCGTGCGATAATGCTTAAAATTTTTAAAAATAAGAACTGAAATGAGGATTCTGGTGGTTAGGCAGAAATGAAAAGAAGACCCTAGTCAATAGGGGAGGTGCTCAAAAACCCTTTGTTAAATTCCGACTAAAGGCTCTTCAGGAAATTATGCTATTGCGGGATAAGAGGGAAGACCTCCTGGCTTAAGAACTGGTTGAAAAGATCAAAATAAATGTCTGTACAAATCTGTAAGGTGCTACAAATGGAATGTTGTCTGCAGTTCTAATCCGCTATGCCACAAAGAATGTAGTGCAACTAAAGAAACACTCAGGAAAAGGCACCAGGGAAAATCCAAGGTAGATATTAATCTATAGAAAGAGATCCTGAAAAAACTCTTTGCCACGAAATGTGCATATCCCAAATATCTTGTAAGTCTTCAACTTTAGAAAAAAGTGGATAGGGTCTGGATTGTCACCTTTTCCTTATACTCTGAGAGGGAAGGGCAGCCAATGGTATTATTAAGCAGCACATGTAACTCTTATTAAGCAGCACATGTAACTCAAAGTTTCTGAATGAAGTACTGACAGAAGTTGCCAGAAGCAGTTGCTGAATAAATGGCTGATATATAGGCAAAGGGGAATACAGGATGATATTTCCCCCAAAGAAGGGGCCCCTTTCAGAGATGGGTTGTGAGGATAGGTCAGCTTTAGGTTGGTCAGCTGTGGATATACTGTTTCTACTTCTTTTCATCTTCCATATGACCTTACAGACCATGCTTCCCCTGTGACTGGCTCTTGTTGAGACTTTACAATTCTGTAGTAGCTGAATTGTTTTTTATTAGTAATTCTCTTGGTAATCTTATGATGGGACACTACTGTACTACTTGTGAGAGCAAAGTTACACTTCAGTGTGTAAAGAATTGTAAGCTGATTGTCTTTTGAATCTCCCTGGTGGATATTGTGACTTAACATAAGAAAAAATGTGCATTATTTATGTCCCTTGAGTGACCATGTAAAAGATGGTGACAAAGTAACTTGATCTGGCTTAATTGAATATTAAACTTGTAAAATGTTTCTATACCCAAACTTTTTTTAAGGTTCCAGCTTGGGAAATGTGGAAAGTTTGATCACTTTGTAGTTCTAGTTTCTTCATTTTTATAAAAATGTCAATGATTTGGCTTTTTAAGCTTTCAACATCTTCAGACAGAAGGTGTTCTGGTATTAGCTGAAGGACAAATTAAATTTCAAAAATTCATCTCTTAATAATAATGTTGTTGCTCCCAAAAGATGATATGGAAGAGTATTTTTATGTATTGAGATCGGAGGGTATATTGCACAGGCAAGACACGGGCTCTTTTCCTGAATTGAATTGCTCTGTGTACATTCAGTTCTGCTCCCATGTCGCATTATAATATAACTCAAGCAGGTATTGGTACTTGAACAAGATTTTGCTGAGAATATTTCTAAATTAGAGTATCAGGTGGTAGTTCTGGTGCTGCAGGTGCATCAGTCTGAGGATGCAAGCAAAGCGAGGGGTGTCCCAGTTTTTATTACACCAGATGAAGTGATTGGGAGGGAAAACCAGGAACATTTTCTGGAATATACACCTATGTGCTGCAGCAGTAGTGTTTTATGAAGTTGTATCATCGTGTTTGAGTTCTGTACAGTTGGAAGTTGATACTTTGGTGATGTTGCACCAGTAGGTGAGTTGGCAGAGTAGAGCATCTTAGTGACACGTTTGTTTTGTTAAGAGCTGGTTTAATGATAGACTTCTTTGTTCTTGAATCACTGACTCCAAGAGTGGTGTTATCAGCCACTGTGGGTCTGCAACATCTTTGCTGCAGTCTTCAAAACTAAACTTTTGGAAAATGTGACAATTGAAGCACTGACAGAGTAAATAATCAGGGACAAGATGCTTTGCAGTGGAAGGTTCCTCAGTATGATATGCTAAAAAGCTGAGCTTCAGTGTGCGTTGACCTTTAGTGTTAGCGTGGTTTCACAAAAATACTTGAAGTGAAAAGCTACGTAAGTTTTCCATGGTGCCTTCAAAATCAGGTATTTTAACACAGCAGCTGCCCTTTGTGAGGAGATAACAATCTTTGGTTTGATCGTACCTCTACTGGAATATACAAGTTTGAAACGTTATGAAAAATGTTCTTTATAGGTAAGAAACCTTTCAATAGGCCTGATATCCTCAGAGTATAATTCTTTAGGAGACATGCTTGAGTGGCAACTGTATTAATTTTTCTTCCTGTTTAGGTACTTTGATGGAATTGGGTATCTCACCCATTGTGACATCTGGTTTGATCATGCAGCTGCTAGCTGGAGCGAAGATCATTGAAGTTGGTGATACTCCAAAAGACAGAGCCTTGTTCAATGGAGCTCAGAAATGTAAGCACTGTTACAATTAAGATTAATAAGTATATTTTTATTCTTGGGAAAGCAGCCTGCCTAAGTGATACTAGATGTGAGATGTCTTTGGTAGGTGATTTCAGCAGATTTTTTTTTAAAGGATTTGCTTTCTCTCTTGTTTTAGTATTTGGGATGATTATTACCATTGGGCAAGCCATTGTGTATGTTATGACTGGAATGTATGGAGATCCTGC
>NW_010122748.1:10346-15905 GCF_000699245.1 Pterocles gutturalis
TGGGTGCTGGAATTTGTCTTCTTATTATAATTCAGGTTTGTAATGAGTTATTTTGTGTGTAACGGAGACTGGTTAGATACAGTGTAGCTGGAAGGAAAAATCTTGCTTGGGTTGCCCTTTATTTATTTATTTTGAATGCTATAAAGCATCGTCCTTTGTATCTGTCTGTCTGTATGTAAGAAATTCTAAATATTCCATAAAGGACGAGAAAGTTGGGATAGTTAATATAAAAAATGTTTCAGGTAGGAGTGGCTGTTTGATTCAAAATACAGGAATTAGTGGACTTCGAAAGCAGTAGCTGCTGTTCAGTACCATTGAGGACTTCTCCCTAAACAGGACAAATGCAGCTTTGAGACATTATCCTGTAGAACAAAGCAGTAAATGTACAAACTTAAACACTTTTTTTGAAAAAAGTGCTTACTGAGTAATCTGTTTGCTAGTGTCAGTGTCGAAAAGTCACTGAGATCATTGCCAGGTGAGATGCTCAGCATTTGTACGTGAGAGGGCAAAAATATTGCATGAATGATATTTAGATGAAAAACTTAATGATCCCTCCCCAGCGTGATGAAAATACTGAAGCAGGGAATTAATACTAATTCTTGACTCGATTTATTCTTTCTGATCAATTTTGTTTCTTTTCCCACAGCTGTTTGTTGCTGGTTTGATTGTGTTGCTGTTGGACGAGTTGCTGCAGAAAGGTTATGGCCTGGGGTCTGGCATTTCCCTGTTTATTGCCACCAACATCTGTGAAACCATTGTCTGGAAAGCTTTTAGTCCCACTACCATCAACACTGGCAGAGGTACGTGTGCTATTACAATTAGTTATAATGTATTTCAGTGGATGTGTGCTATACGTAAACTATCAGATATTTATTGGATAGCTATTCAAAAAAATGTTTTTATGTGTGATGATTAGCTTCTCAAGTCAATTGTCTAACAATGAAAATGAAAATGTTTTCTGACTTAGGTGAAGATTAATAATCTACAAGTTTGCCTTTGACAATTTGAATTGCAGTAGTTAAAATGGGATGCAAAACCCTTTGAAGATTTTTGTATTTCCAAAGTGAAATAGTCTTGCTTTAGCGTCATTTAGTCCTTAGAAATAGAGAAGATAAGAAATTCTGTAGATTGAGTTCCGTATGATGCAACTGTTTGTGGCTATAGGATATTTTTATAGTTGGTGCCTCCAAATTACTTTAAGCTGGCTTGATTCTTCAGAGACTACCATTTCTTCATTCCTCTACCAATATTTGACAATAATTGGTTATCCTGAGACCCTGGAAATATCAAGTAAAGATACAGCATGTTTGCATCAAGACATTAATGAGTTTAATGCATACATTTGAAATCCTGAGCCATGTTTTTAGTTTGCTTTCATTTTCACCTGATTTTTAGTTGTTCTATTGCATTTTATTACTGCTTTTCTAAAGCTATTTTTCTTCTCGTTTATAATTTCTTCCTTCCAATCATCCTTATGCCCCCAGAAAAGAAAGAAAAAATATTCTTTCATGTGTGTGACTTGTTTGGTTATTTTTTTAATCCAGAATAATGTTTTGGTAGATTATTCTACATTCTATAAGCTAAACCAGAATCCTGTATTGTGATATATTTGTTGTAACAGGATTTATGTCCTATTGTGTCTGATTTTTATATGTGTCATTCTTAAAATTTCCAAAAGAAAGATACTCTTTTTTAATGTTTTTAATTTACATTTTAAAATTTCCAAAAGAAAGACACTCTTTTTTTAATGTTTTTAATTTACATTTTAAAATTTCTTTTACTTTTCTTCTTGGTGCAGGAACAGAGTTTGAGGGTGCTGTGATTGCATTATTTCATCTTCTGGCTACACGAACCGACAAAGTCCGGGCTTTGCGGGAGGCTTTTTACCGACAGAATTTGCCCAATCTCATGAATCTGATTGCTACAGTATTTGTGTTTGCTGTAGTCATATATTTTCAGGTAAAATGAGAAATTCCTCAGAGGAGCTCTGCAACTGCATAGGTGGAAGTGCCTGGACCCTCTAGGGACTGCAGTCATTGGAAAAAAATGCAAAAGTTAAAGTAGAGTAACTGAAGTATGTTAGCTTTGAGTAAGGAACACTTTTTTTTATTTCAATATTGTTATTTCAGTAACATACCTCAGTGGCAGTACAGCTGTTAAATTTTAGAGCCAGATGCACTCAGTGATGTAATCTCACATTCCATTGAATGCCATACACCCTGTGAGATTATTTTTACTAAAAATGGATTCTAGAACTGCCATGCTTGTATTACACAAATAATATATACTTTATATTCATCGTTGACTTAAGAGAATACTTTTGGACAGAGCTGGAGAACCTTGCTTCCTTGGGGTGTGCGTGATACAGATTTGTCTAGAAAACAACCATGTAATTACACGAAAAATTAGGGGGAAAAACAATAAGCTTAGAAATTAGGGGGAAAAGAGAAAACCCTAATTTTCTTGAAATGCTTAGCTAGTATTTCTTTTTAATTTTAAGAATTTACTAAAATGGATGCTAAAGGAGGAGCCATAAGGTGATTTTTTTTCTTTTTTTTGTGTGTGTGTGGCTAAAATGTAATTTATTTTTCTAAGCTGTTGAGTCAGAGTGCTGGCAAAAAACAAAGAATTATCTGGTTTTCAAATCCATGGGGCTTTTCCTGTCCCAGAAAACAGAAGGCTGGACTTAGTACACAGAAGTCTGCTGTTGACTGGCTAGTTAAGTTAAAAGCCACTAAAGGCTTTTATCAAACCCTGTTCTATAAAGTGTGTTTTAGAGGAATATAATTTATCAGAGGAGAGGTAATGTTTATATAAAAATAATGTAATGTTACCAAGCAGTAACATGAATAAATCCTTAACGTTTGTAATACTGACTGTAGCAAAAAGCCTTTGGGTTTTCCTGTCTCAGACCTTGCACTCCTTGTTCATCTCGCAAGAACGCCCTGGTCAGGAATAGCTTTTAGGCACACTAGGAATAATTTCTATCTTGGAAATAAACTTGGTGCATTTGTGTTCTTTCCCGTAGGGATTTCGTGTTGATTTACCTATCAAGTCTGCACGATATCGTGGACAGTACAGTAGCTATCCTATCAAGCTCTTTTATACCTCCAACATTCCCATCATTCTGCAGTCTGCCTTAGTTTCGAACCTCTACGTTATTTCCCAGATGTTGTCTGTTCGTTTTAGTGGCAACTTCTTGGTGAACTTATTAGGACAGTGGGCAGTAAGTATTTCACCACTTCTTTTACTTCAGAAAATTATTTGTATATATTACTTCATTGTGAAAGTTCGGTATTTAGCCAGCAGAAAAATGGAATACTTTTTAACATTTGTATATAAAAGCTGTTTTAAACATTGAAGAGGAATTCCTCTCTAAATACAGGATAGGAATGTGAGAGATCTGTGAGAAATAACTAATTGCCTTTGTGTTCCTCTCTTGTAGGATGTCAGTGGCGGTGGCCCTGCTCGCTCTTACCCTGTTGGTGGTCTGTGCTACTACTTGTCCCCTCCTGAATCCATGGGTGCAATATTTGAGGATCCTGTCCATGTCATAGTTTATATAATATTTATGTTGGGATCCTGTGCGTTCTTCTCAAAGACTTGGATTGAGGTTTCCGGGTCATCAGCAAAAGATGTAAGTGTTCTGATGTGCCTAGATGTTTTCAAACACTGCCTTGAATCTAGAACTGATGAGCTACTAACTGATCAGTTCTTACTCTGACTAAATATCAGGTGACTGTGAAACACTGCAGCAGTTTGATAAAATTATGTTTTTTGCAGGTTGCCAAGCAACTCAAAGAACAGCAAATGGTGATGAGAGGCCACAGGGATACTTCGATGGTTCACGAGCTTAACAGGTAAGGAAGGGCTGACTTCCAGCAGTGCTGCTGCACAGGATGGTTAAAAGAGCTGGGAAGGTGTCAACAAGAGCAGATATTCTCAGAAAAATCTGAGACCTGTTTCCACTGCAAATGTCAGGATTCTTCCCTTTCAGCTGTTGCCTTTCCCAGTAGTGCAGATGATGTTTATAGCAGTAGGTAAGCGATTAACCTGTAGTGTCTTTTGTTTAAGTGGCATAATGAGGGATTTTAGGTTGAATCTCTTCCATGTTTGTAAAAGGAAGATATACTGATTCTCACAGGTGTTTAATTTACCATTCCTGAACTAAGATGATACTGCAAAAGCAGCATTCTATGCAGTATTTTAAAGCCTGCAGATCTATATTGTAAGGTAGATTTATCCCTATGTATTTAATCAAAGCAGTTATTCTTGGTCCTGTGGAGGCTATGTAGCATGCATATACGTAAAATTGTTATACTTTCAATTGAAAATCTTTGCCAGTGTTCAGTTATTCACACAGCTTTCCTATCAGTGCATATTTATTTTAGTTTCTACTTTGTGCAATGGAAGATAATAAGAGCTAACAGCAGACTAAATTTGTTGCTCAATATTCTAGTTGGTTGTTTTAGTAGCAGATGTATTGTTAGAATCCTTGGATGAAAATTCATTATTCTTTTTTTCCTTTGGAACAGGTATATCCCTACAGCAGCTGCATTTGGTGGTTTGTGCATCGGTGCCCTTTCAGTACTGGCTGACTTTCTAGGAGCCATTGGGTCCGGCACTGGCATTCTGCTTGCAGTCACTATTATTTATCAGTATTTTGAAATATTTGTAAAAGAACAGGCTGAAGTTGGAGGAGTAGGTGCATTATTTTTCTAGATGTCCAAATATTTCATGGTTTGTGTGAAAGGGAAAGTATTTTCACAACATGTGTCATTTAGTCCAATAATGCTATTTTCTTTTTACTTGTTTTAAAGTGCTACATGTCCCATTACTGTAATGGGCATTGAGCAATGCCTGTGTGCAGCATTAGTACCAGCTGCCTTAAGGATAAAGTTTACATTATCTTGTTTAGGTATTATCTAGTGTTGCCTGTAATGCTGGAAACCAATTCATCTACCTTGCTGTTCAGACACTACAGTGAGATGGTAAAATGTATCAGTTTGATATCGGTGAACATTTTTGCACAGAGCATTAAATTGTTAAATTTATTTCCCTGTCCTTAATAGGAAGAAAAAAAAAATCTGAGTTCAGATTGCCATGTGCCAGTATTCTTGAAAAAATTTATTTGTAGCCTGTATTTTACATTAATTTTTTTATACTTTTTTAACTTGCATTTCCCCATCCTTGAGCTCAGCACTCCTTATTCCTTTGTGGTGTCTCCACCCAGGCACCCTTCTCTTAGCTCTAAGGGTGGACAAGCAAACATGTTACCGGAGACTGATACTCATCTCACCTGGGAGCTGGTTCTGTGGTGGATTTGCTGCATTGCAGGGCCTGGGGCATTTCGCTTGCCTGCCCCAGGCCTCCTGCGAGACAGCGTGGTAGCTGCTGCCATGTAGCAAGTCAGCCTCGTAGTTTTGTTTCAACATGTACTTGTGAAAACTGTGCCACTGAAACTTCATGTCCACTTTGCTTTTGTGAGTCTAAGGAACAAGGCCTGGTTCCTAAAGCAGTGTTCAAAGAAGGGAAAGGGGGGGAACGAGGAGTTCCTGC
>NW_010122748.1:15918-30890 GCF_000699245.1 Pterocles gutturalis
GTCGCACTTTACAGCGGCAATGTAACAACGGTAAACGTTAGACAATAAACTTATTTAATTAAGCTCTCTCCTGTGTCTTATCTGTGTAAGATACAATTCATGGGCAGTTTTTGATCATTTCTAACATGCTTTGTTAGCGAGGTAGGTTTGGAAGGCTCCCTTTTTTATCTTTATTCTTTCTCTTTCTAAAAGATAATTCTGACCAGTTTTTAGAAGCTGTAATTAAAAAAAAAAAATCTCAAGATTCTTCCCCTTAAAATCAGAGTTTTTATGGTCAGCTGTAATCAACTTCTTCCCTTTGATTTCACATTTTGATCTCTTCTGTCTTCTCTCATGCTTAACTTGAAAGTGACTGTGTTGTTTGTGAAGGTAAGAAAATCCTAATCAAGTTTTCTCCATTTCTAAGCTAGGAAAGTCTTCCTTATTATGCATGCTCATCCAAATTGTTTTCCGTGGCAAGCCTTTGATATTAGCAGATGCTTATTACAACTCTTAGATCCCAACGTTTAAGCAGAAGTAGTCGCCTCTGTGCAGATACACTGAAGGTTTGTTTGACAAAAGATTTCCCTAGAAATTAGACTGAACCAAGGTGCTGCCTGGGTCCATGGATGTGTCTGAGGGATGCTGCAAGGCTGCACCATCTCAGGGTGTGTAGGTAAGCCCATCCCTTAAACAGAATCCCCTGGCTGGGTCCTACACCGTGCTGGTGTGCACCAGTGGATGTGTTTTTGTTGTTGGCATCATCATTATCCAACTCTGTATTTTCTTAGCTCAAACCAATTTTCTCTTTCTAGATACTTTGGTTAGGACTGGGAGATGGAAATATCACCTTCAGGTCTAAAGCATAGAAGGAAGTTCCTGAAACTGCAGTTTCAAACGCTGCAGCCAGAGCATGCACAGTGTCCCTGCTCCTACTGCAGAAAATTACGGCAGTTGTTTAAATGATGGTGCTTGGGCGTGGGGACAGGACAGAAGCATGCTCTTCCTGTCTTCCTCGTTTTGAACAGGTGGTGGTACAACACCAACTACAGTTACTCAAGCATCTTCCGTATGCTGAAACGTAAGCGCAATGAGGAATATAGTGAGAAACAAACCATTCTGAAAATTAAACAGCATTTTTATTATGATTATTCTGTTAAGGCTTAATAGACCGAGAAGTTAGAAGGAATGCTTTTTGTCAGCTACATAATTCCAGATAAAAATATCACAATGATTCCTACAAATACCTTTTTTTTTGCTCTACAAGTAAAACAAAGGACCTTTACTACAAGAAGAGTTGTACTTCTAAGCGATCTGAACTGGGCAGTTTTCAACTACATTTCTCATCGTCCAGTTTTAGAACTTCATAAAAGGAACCTGGAGCGGTTTTTCTGCTGCATGCTTCAGGGCCAATGCGTAAGTATAAACCCTAGCATCCACTGCAATGTGTTCTTCTGCTACGAGTTCTGGAGAAAAAAAAAAAAAGAAAAGTAAGAGATGCTGTTAAAACTTCGGTATGTTAAATTTAAGTCCTTTACTGAAAGGAAGACGTATGGCATTCCACATGAATACATAATGCTAACACCTAATGCTGTAGCTGTCACCTGGCCAAGTCTCTCAGAGCTTTTTGTTTAAGGTACAATATTCTAGGATGAGAAATGCCATGAGGAGCTGTGAGAAGAGAAGCTAATGGCTTCTTGAAGCTCACATTAGTGCATTGAATGTGTCAGAAAGCTCTTACCATCAATTCTTTGCAGTAAATCGTTCTTTGGAAGTGAAATAACTTCCACAAATTCTAGGAAAAAAGAAAAAAAAATTAAGCACTGTTAAATTAGTGAATAGTAGAGGAGGTTTACCTCAGTGTCCTGTTTCTTACAATTCAGAAGGGGAAACAAACTGGCTTAATGGTCATCGCCATCCAAAACCTGTGAGCCTTCATGGGTCAGAAAAAGGCCAACTAATGGGGAAAGGAAGTGACTGGGGTCATTAAGAAAAAAAAAAAAAAAAAAAGGTTTGGCAGAAAGAAACTGGGAAAGAGCTGGGAAAAACAGTGTAGCCAACAGCTACGGAGGATCAGAATCCTTCCAAAAGGCACCTTCTCCCTTCTGAGAATAGAAAATACACAGTCGATGTGGACTTTGGTTTGGTTTATACCTGTATGGTAATACAGGATTGCTGATGTGTTTGAAAACCAAAACAGCACAAAGACAAAGGGTTTGTTCTTGATGAATTTGTGTTGGTTTGCACCTCCCCGTCTGTCTCAATTAGTTGGCTTGATCTACAGTAACTTGTATTTCCTGGGATGCTGGTGCTATCGGTGCAATACTTGAAGATTATTGGGGTGAAAATGCCCCACAGGAATTTTCATGTCTAGGCCAAAGCCAATCTCACGCATGTTTGATTAGGGTCAGGAGATTAACCAAGCCAAATTAAAAACAGTTTTAACTGACATTTTCTAAGTAAAACTTGCCATACAAATATCACACTTGACCTTACTGTCACTGTGAGCACAGCTACATAACGTACCTCCATCATCTGCAAGTAAAAAAAAAAAAAAAAAAGTAGTAAATTAAGAATTTCAAGATACACTTGAGTTTACAACTAAAAAGCATTTTCATAGCTGACTGATCATGAGTGACACTGTCATTACATCCAGGGCCAAGCCACAACTAAGAGGAATATCGAGGTTCACAAGTGCTTATGGCCCTCACTGAAGTCTGGCACCTACACTTCTTATTCTGGGTGTGCCAACACCTGACACTTTAACATCTAGGCCTCTCCAGTGAATTTAGCAAAGAAACACAGCTCTGCTTATCTAGACTGCAGGACATGATTTGAAGGATGTACAGCATCTAAATCAGCTGGGACAGAAGAGATGCAGGGGTAGGGGTAGTTCTTTTAAACACATTGTTCTGTTATCTTCTCAGAATTTTCAATAAATGGTACAAAACTCACCAAGTTTTTGCTTAGGTCTTGTATTTGCAGGGTCATCTCCGTTAATGGTGACACTCACAATGTGTGTTGTGCTGTTTGACACACCTGGGTCCAAGCAGAGAGCTGCCAACAAGCACATGTGGAGGTTAATTTTGCAACAGCAGAAGTCAGGGACCTCGATATTTTAAAAAAAGCTTTCACAGAAATGTATCTGATACAATAAGATAACATATATTTGGCATATGTTCATGCTGGAAGAGTTGTGAAAAGTTTGTTTTCACATGTTTTTTAAAGCAGTGTTTTTGTAACTCTCAGCTTTTACAGATTCCTTATAAGACTTGTTTTCAGCAACTAGGTTTACCTTCCATTCCATAGACTGAAGATAAAACTGTAAACTACAAATCCCTTACACACATCCTCAGCCTATTAGAGTCTAATTTTGCCACCACCTGCCTCCATCTCTCTCAGTCCCCAGCATGCAGTTGAACCCGATCATCAAGAGCCAAGTCTCAACTGTAATGACATTTACTTGAAATCATATGTAAGTTGCCTCACCTTTCTACCTACCTTCTCAAGTTTTATTTATGATCCTCGTTTTCCCTCCATTTTGTTTTAGGTAGGAAGCATTGGATTGGCAACAATCACGTTCCAAAGGATCTCTGGATTTACTCCAATTATTCTCTCCTTTCTTCTTGCCGGTTGGAGAACCTGAGTACTGTCACCTCCCCACAGCTGACATGAGGGTGAGCTCCACTCTGACTGCATCATGCAGCTATTTTTTCTACCTAAGTTCATGGATGTTGTTCACATTAAGTCCAGCCATTTAGACCTTTATACTAAAATGCCAAATCACAGCTTGAATAATTGGGCTTTGTGTAAAGGATCTTAATTAACAGCAAAGTTTTCCCCTATAGACATCAAACTCTTACTTTAGTCCTGTATGTTCAACAAGAGTTCAGCAACTGACTCGTCAAGTCTCATTGGTACACGGGATGCTACTCTCCGCTAATCTGCAAAGACTTTTCTGCATAGATTTTTCCTTTGGTTTAGAGCATTTTGTATCCATAAGACACAGAATTAGCTTTGGATTGGGAATAAAAAAAAAAAAAAGCAGCAAAGACCTGGAGTACATTCAACGACTTCCCCCTTGTACCCAGTTTCTTCCTCCAACTCTCGCAACGCGGCTCTTTCTGCAGTCTCATTTTCCTCAATGAGCCCTGGGGGATAAATAATAGACGAGCAATTAAGAAGTTAGCATTTAACCACACTACCCACCCCAAGATCTAATCCAGCTTTACGGAAGAGGTGAAACATCCTCACTACCCTGTTTTTACTGAGGTGCTAGGAAGGATTCCAGTTCCAGGATTCCTCATGCCGCTACCCATGTCTTCAGCTGATGGATTATCTCCAGAAGCACGCTGCCTTCCCAGGGAGTGGCATTAACATTCTCATAAGGGAAAGAAGCCAAATGCTTTGGATCTTACAGAAAGGAGGAGTGGAGGGAAATGTAATCTGCTACCAGACTACTGCGGAAAATGCCTCCAATCTGCTAAAATTAACTCTGCTTATTTTGTATTCTTCATTATATATTATTTTTGAATAGCCCACTGAGCTACAGAGACAACCACAGTTTTCCAGTCAGAGCTACTTCATGAAGGCTGACACTCCAAGCACATTTAAACTCACCTCACTCATTAAAATGTGACTCAATGTTTCAGTCACTTACCTGCAGGAAATTCCAAGCAATAGCCATTAATTGGAGGCCTGAACTGTTTCACTAGGACGATGCAGTCGTAGTGGAGAGTTCTCTGTAGTACCGCTAATACTGCTACACCTACAAGCAGTGACGGAAGACATGAGTACACAATATTTCGGTATAGCAGAAAGCGAGTACTTAGTGCTAGGTCTGGAAAGGAACCCAAGGACAGTTACTTTAAGCACTAAAAATGTTTAGATGCCTGCTCCAGAATCCTGAACTATGAATTTAAGCTCTTTAGATCATGCGCAGTGAGAGATAAAAGCTCAAACCTGGATCTTCAAAGTACCCCAGCAAGAGGGAGGCACACGTACCAAGCAAAACCAAGCCTTAGCCTGCCAGTATCTAGGGAAGGGCTCTCTCACCTGCAGAGAGCATTTGGAACCCCCTCCTACACTACTTTCACAGCTAAATCACGTCCTTCTTTTGCCCCAAAAGAATTGCATCCCTAGCCCCCAACAGCAGACCCAATTTACCAGCCTGTGAGCTACTCTGCATCAGGGTATCCATCATGTCTTTGAAATCACTCCATTATTCTAAAGTGGATACAGTGAACTTGGGAAAACACTCCTCCCAATAAGGTTCTGATTCTTCAGCGCGGAGGTTAGCACCTCCTCAGCACGGGCTTGCTCTGAGGTATAGCAAGCTCTGCTGAGCTATTTGTGCCAAATCCTCATTCATTCAGAAATAGATCGGCTCTAAGGCTGCACTGTGAGTCTATCAGAAGAACTTTCACAGGAAAAAATGCAAACAAAAAAAGTCACTGAGGTCTTACCATCAGCTGAAACACCCTTTTTGTTGCCAGTGCGTTTTACAGTTTCCCAAATTCTGTTTAACACAGAGAAAAGAACAAATGAATACATTAAAAGGAACAATATCAATTTTATTTGTAAGTCTTCTTCTACCCTTGCTACTTTCATTTCAAAGCAAAATATAACATCACACAGTGAGGCCCCATAGGAAAACAGCTGGCCTTAGGCAAGCTCTGTCATGTACTGGCACTATAAAATGTCTGTGGTATACTTTTGTTTCACCTACTTAAAGGAGGGAGAGAGAAAATGGTTAACTAATGATTGCTTAAGATCACTAAAAGTAAGAGAAAGACATAAATGATTGTCACAGAACAGGCAAGTCTTATAAAAGTGATCCTGGGAAAGTGCAAAATAAAACAATTTATATATAAAACATGTCAGATTTTGAAGGACAGTTCAAAGATCATGTGTATTTCTTTTTTACCTTGCTTTTGTGTAAGGTTTATAGTGTAATTTATTGTGAACTCTTAGCTCAGGTACTTGAGCGCACAAGGAGCACAGAGGCAAAGAATACCAAAGCTTCTCTCTCAAAATAAGCAGCGGGGTGAGTAAAAACCAAAAATCTACCAGCAATAAAATCACAAAAGCTCCAATCTTTGCCATTTTTTAAAAGGGTACTTTGCTGATGAACTGGGAGGCACTAGAAAAAGCAATCAGTACAGAATCTAATACATGAAGGGGAGGGAAGTAAAGCTGTGTTGTCACATCCAGATAAATACAGCAAAATTAAAGAATACAAAAGAATTGGACAGGTGTAATAATATACAAGACGACAGTAACTTGTCAATAGTATGCAAGATTCAGCACCACCAGCAGGAAAAAAGGAGTCCTAATGAAGAACCAGAAAAGCCACAGAGCAGACTCTGATCATCAGTCTAGTTGCATAGCCAGAACTTGCTTCTGCACAGCAGCTTCACAAGGCATGGGAAATGCAAGGTAAACCAGGGTCCAACGTGACAAAAAATAATTTAGGAGCCAAATTTGTTCCCACATGCTAGCACATCTGCAAGAATAAGATTTTTTTTTTTCTCTGAACACTACAAACTACAAAGGAATTGCACAATAAATAGACCTCATCTTGTGTTGAGTAATAGGTTTGTAATGCTCATATTCCCTAGCCTGGTGCTAGTCCGTACAATTGGGAATGTCATAGGAATCTGAAATGCCAGAGAGGCAGTTACCTGTGTTTACCAAAGGGATCCGTATAAGTTGTTTGTTCAAGCTTCAACCATTTTCCTTCTACAATTGTCTAAAAGAAAGAAATATTTGTTAAATACATTATAAGATTAATCCTAAAGATATTTGGGATAAGGAGAGAAAAAACACAACTTTTTCTGGTTTCTTTTGAATACAAAATCTCAGCATCAGAATACGTGCAGGAACATGCAACAACGCTCCTGTAGCTATTATGGAAAAAAATATTTACTCCAAGTTCTTGAATAGGAATAGAAAATAAGCCCAGTAATTTTTCTTAACATGACTTTTATAACCATGTTTCAATAAATTCAGTGGGATTTAATGTACTGGAAAGTCCCCATCCTTTTAGAAGGGTTTTGCAAAGGTGACATTTCAGCTGAAAAAGGGTCGCTGCTCTGCACAGACTTCGGCTACGCTGGTGATTACGAGTGCGCGCATATCAGAGAGCATGGCTGTTAACAGCTAAGCGTGCAAGACTGAAATCCAAACTATTTTGAAATTTTTCTTGCCATGATCTCAGACTGTGCCCTTGAGTAACTGCCATTTTCTGTAACTGTGAGCGGTGACACATACCTGCCCTTTTAGGATTCCTGAGAGCTGACGATTGAGTGCTTGGCATTAACATTATTACAAAATGTCTTTTCTGAGCTAAAAGAGTTTATTTGCCCTGTGATGTTTCCTCACCTTTTACATGATTCCTTTAAAAGGGAAAAATCCCTAGGTATTAGCTCAGCACTTTACTTCTAATGTAACTTGTATTTTAAGCTTTGCTAAAGGTACAGGCAGACAAGAAGCTTTTCTCCAGAATTTTGTATCAAGTTGGCCATAGGTCTTACATAAATCAGAAGAAATCAGTAAGGTGAACAAATCACTTCCTATTCTCTAATGAGAAACACTGCTGACAGCAATGGAGCAAGCACAAGCAAGGGAAAAAGAGGATCTGGGCAAAACCCCACAACATTAAATTGCAGCAAAGGATGAAGCCCGAGAGACCATTCATGTGGCTGGCAGACTCCAGCCCTCTAGTGCAGGACAAGCACCAAATAGGGCCTGTGTGGCTGTGTAGGTCTCGAACTTAAAACGGAGAGATTCACCACCTAAAACTACAATACAGTGAAATGAAATGTCGTATATGATGGAGCTGTAACTAGAGCACAGAAGCACAGTACAGCATCAGCTGGAGGCAGAAGGGAAATCAGAAGTGATTCAGGTGTCCACTAAATTGTAACTGAGCCAGATGAACTCATGTAATTCTTAAAATCTGTTCTTCAGACAATTATTCTGATAGGCAATTGGAATAACAATAGCACTCCTGTGGTTGTATATGTGGCTACACGTATTTTACATGTAGGAGTTTTGGCATTTATTTTGGAAAGCATCATATTTCCACTTAGCAGGAACTGGAAAAGGAGAGCTCTGTGTTCCCAAAAGGGCTTTCTAATGGCTTTGTGGTCACAAAAACAGCAGGAAAAGAGAAGATGAAGTATATTATGCTCATTACAGGTACAAGAAGTAATTCTGTTCAGAAGCATTCAGGTCTATTTTAAATAGCTCTGTATTCATGCCTAAATCACTGCAGAACTACACTAGAGGAAAATCCACAAGAGAAATGGATGAAAATCATGTTCCATTCGTTGTCCAAGGAGAGGAATAGATATACCTCAGTTAAGTAAACATAGCCAAATGTTTTGTGTTAATTAATTTTTTTTTGAACATTGCATAGAACACAAAGGACTAGATTATTGATCAGGGTCCCATATTGCTGCAGCACTCAACAGAACTGGCAGATTACTACCCTGTCACCAAGTTATTGTTTGCTAAGCAGAAAGGGGAGAATGTCTGAAATCACAACCACATCACTGTTCCCAGGAATCTTAGAGGAAAAAGAAATCCCTAGTTGGTAAGAAATTAGACCTATCCAAGCTCCAAAAAGACAAAATTAAAAAAAAAAAAAAAAAGAAAAAGTAGGTTTTATGCATCCAAAACAAACAATGTCAAAGTGTCTTTTTTTTAATCGGGTATTGTTAAGTACAGCTTTTGGCTTCTACTGTCATGGAGCAATAATTTAAAAAATACTCTAGGACATGTAGGATAAATATTCACAATTGAAGTGTTCCACAAGGCTCTAAAGTTAGGTGAAACTCTTGATGCTAATGGCCTACAGGGTGAGAAAATGGAAAGCTGCCAGGTTTCCCTAGAAGACAGAATTTTATTGTCATCCATGTCATCAGCTGCACAGTTAAAACCTGTGGAAGCTGGCCAAGAAGCATAACTTCTGCTTTGCTAAATCCCCTATTTAGGGCCTAAGGACACTTTCAAGGGTGTGTGTACTCACCACACTCAATTTTAGAATGAATTATTCTTATTGCTTTATCTGTTACTTTGATGGACACATAACATCTGCTTTTGCTTCCAACAGCCTGATTGTGGGTTCCCAGAAACAGTAAGAAGGAAATAAGATTAGCCACTACTTTAATCAAAGAAGATCTTCCACCACCAGACCACACAGTTACTGAAGAGTTACAGAATCATTTTCAATATAGGGGTTACTGGCAGAGGCACGGTAAATAATCTCCTGTATTAATCCCACAAAATGACTGAAAAAGCTAAATGGCTTACAATACGTAAAATCCAATTACAAACTTCAAATTACACCAAAGAGTAAAATATTCCAAATGAGAATAAGAAAGAGGGCTTATAAAAAAAAAAAAAAAAAAAGGATAAATTGAAAACGTTGCCTGCAAAAAACACAGGTCTTAATAGAAAACCCAAAAAGCTTACAAAAATGAAACCCTTTATGCTTGAGAAATATTCACACTAAAACACCACCCAAGGGGAAATGCCATAAATATACTCCAGCAATGTGAGTCTCTTCTTCCCTGAAAAAGTTTTGGACCTTGAAACCTAAAGAAATTACAACACCCTGTTCATTCCAAGGAAGGAACACTGGATGAAAGAATCTACATCTGTGTTACAACAAGAGCATGACACTGTTGCCAAACCTGCCTTTAACACCAAAGATGAGCTTTTAAACAATTCACTTAAAAGAGAACAGAAACAAATATAGGCAGTTTAAGTTAGGGTGAGAGCACCCAGAAGTATCTCCAAATTCCTTCCTCAGGACCTGGTATTTTCTTATTCTGTGAAGCTACAAGCACAGTATTTTTGGAAAAAATATCTTACTACCTCCTTACTAATGTCTTTAGAACAGCAGTTATCTAAATTCAAACCCTTTTAGAAAGCATTAAAGAAGGTACAATCCTAAATTTTACGGCAACCTGTAGTGGTTCATCCTAAAGGAACATAAAACAAGGCTGAGTTTCACAATCCACCAAGATCTGCAGTCTCTCAGAGGTATTGGCATTATTTCTGAACATTGAAAACAGCCTGAACAGACAAATCCAAAAAAAAGCAGCAGCTTAAAATAATGCATCACTGTAGATTTCTCTCTCCCTTGTGATTATTTCAACAAAGCGAAATGCCACCTTAAAAACTCTGACCAGCAGGAAGAAGTGCTCTGTCTATTGAAGAGGTTCTACAAGCATATGCACCATCTACAGCATTTCTTACTCTGCACTCACAAACATTCTGATCAGTCTCAAATAACTGTTACTTGTGTCAAAACCAAGCATGTCATACCTCTTCTTTGAGGACGAATTGTTTAGCAGTTTTTGGAACGTCGTTGGATGTCTCAGCTGCCATTTTCAGGAATGTCAGGGTTTCCTCCTCCTGTGCAAAGTCCAGATTACTATGAAACAAAGTCAATATTTGCTTTCAGAGTAAAGTTAAAAGGTTCGTTTCTGCATTCTAAATTAACAAACAAAAGTTGCTGGAGAAAGTTAGGGACATGTGCTGGCAAGAGCAATTCACATTTTCAGCTCCAACTGATGGTTTCAGAGTCAAATAATTCAAAGGAGAAACGGAAGTTTGGGTCAAATGCCTGACTCACATGGTTGTAATAGTCCTGCCAGCTGCCAACTAACTTATGCTGGCTGAAGACAACCTCCTTAACTATTCAAAGCTCAGACACATGCAGAGACAAAATCGATCCATTTTAGTCAAATTGTTACATTCTGATCTGGGTGACGTGCTCTTTCAACATAGCATTACCACTACAGGACTACACACTCCACTGTGACAGGGGAAACAAATCTTATACCCAGAGCACTTCAGGGGTAAAAATTGTCTGCTACTGAGAAAGAATCCAAACCAGAACCTGCCTCCACCTTACACTCATCACAAATGAACACATAAATGACTCAATCCTTCCCCAAAAAACAAGGTTAAAAAGTCACACATGTGTTGCAAGTGTAGGTAGCCCGTGGAGTTAGCGTGACCAAGGCACGTCAGTCTCTCTTACTGGGAATGATGTGGCTAACACCATGCAAAAGGCAGCTGAATATATGCCCAAAGCAAGGCTCTACACTGGCAGCTCAATGCCTCAGCCTGCATCCCAACACTCCCTAGGAAGATAAGATGGTCCACTCACTCTCTCAATCCATTTCTAGCTGAACGGCACACCAGGCAGCAGAAGAATATGACGCATTAGAGATTCACTGCTAGTCCCCTGTATCACTGTGAAGCTACAGGACAGTTTCAGAACAGAAACTCTAATTCCAAGGAAGCTCATCCCCGATACTATGCTGTAATACTGCGGGCCTGAAAATCAGCATGAATGATAAGCAAAAAGACCGTGCAAAGAAGCAAACCTGTTTCAACAGCAGGAGACATGAGATAATCTTAAAGATCTCTATCACTCTTAGCATTGATGGTTGTAAACTTTCCATAAAGTCAACTGGAATCTTTCTGTTGACTTCAGCTAGGGTTTAATAAGGCTCTGTGGGGTCTCTAGCAAAGAACAGTACCGGAAGTGAGTGATCCCCTTCTTTGTCACACCCAATTTTAGCACTTTCATCTTTTACTTCATCTTTATCCTTTTATGACAACATCTACTGCACACCTGTGAAACATTTAAGAGCATGCAGCAATATCAGCTTTCTTACATATAAGATTTGCATTTAATTCCACAAAGTAGTTCAGAATAGGTAGAACAAATTATTTCTGGTTGTCAGCACAATTAAAACTAACATCCATTTCCTCGGTAAGTACACAGGGCAGGCTCTTTCTTAGGTCTTAAGAGAGTCTTGTCAGATGAAACAGGTCATAGTAGTCAACCATTCAAATTGTCTTTACGTAACATAAATCCTGAAAAGGAACCCTGACTATTTATTAAATCCAATTCTGTTGTTTCATAAACATGTTACATAACCCTTTCTTAAAGCTATGAAGTTCCATCTTAGAACTACGTAGATTTACTACCTACCTTATTACTATTGGATGAAAAACTGTTCTAGAACCTCACTTGCTTAACTTCCAAATTCTATCCCACCTTAGTTCAGTTAGCTGTTACCCATCTGCTCTTGAGCCAGCAATGTCTCAAACTCTCTTCACTTAGGATTTAAGAGCTTTAGCTGGACCATGGCCATGGTATCTTGCTGTGACTCTAAAATACAAAATCAAGCTTTCCACCAAACTTATGCAAAAGAAGCATGACCAAGCACAGCGGCTCCAAGACGTGCCTGGTCATCCAGAGGAAACAGTCAAAGGAGGCTCTGTGGGACACCCGAAGTATCCAGCTTTAAAAACATAAAAACCTCACATACCTAGCTACAACAAATTCATCTCCTATGTTTGGAAAGGATTATAGTCTTTTTCACTGACAATACAAATATACCAAGAGAGTACATAGTGAACCATATCCTTGTTTCCTTGTTGAACTTTTTTTTTTTTTTTTTTTTTTAATCAGGCTGAATAAATCTTCCTCTTTTAGTCCCCCCTCACAGGAAATCCCGTTCCACTGATCATAATAATCCTTCTGCATAAACTGGCATATCTTTCTCAAACTCAGCTTACCACAATTGTACCTTAAATCCCATGAGCAGCTTTAGTAATGGTCTGTGCAACAGTATTAAAACTTACCTACCTCAGTTATAAATGCATACTAGAACCTCATTTCATGGCAGCTTTTTTCAACACAGCTTGCTCTCTGCTGCAGTGGAGAGATTCAAGGGTGGCTTGTGACTTAAAATAAGAAATTACACAGCTTCAGTGTTTTGAATTATCACTAAAATCTGAACTAACTGAAAACAAGAGAGAGGAAGACTCATCCCTCTCAGCTTCTGTAGTTTTGATCTCCTCCACAAGTGGGTGCAGTAAATCTATATATGAGTCACATTTTTAAAATTTCCACACAAAAAGTAGCTTTTTCCAAATTCAGTTGACTTTAGAGAAGTGAGAATTTCTGCTATCAGAAAGCTGAAATACCATTTGGTTAAATGAAGGCTGCAATTCTGCTATCTCACATTAGTCACTCTGTCAAGGGTGACAACACCTTTTGTTCATAAACAAAATTAGCCGCAACTGAAAATTAAACTTAACACTACAACCGCAGGTTTCAAAAGCCCTGTGTTAGGTCCAGAATAGACCTCGTCTCACAGCTCTCAGACAGGAAGGTTCTCCTATCTTATAAAATTACCACTGCATCATTTGAGTTAAAAATGCAATGCAGCTCACACAGCAGCCTGGGAACCGGGCTGCTTGATTTACGATTGCATGAACTCTATGAACATAAATTTGTAATAGTTATCAGTGCAAATTTAAGAATATGTCAAAGTGTCCACATTTATCAGACTTCCTAGCACGAATTGACAGCACTTGAACTATAAATCACAGGGAAAAAAAAGTGTTTGGTCTGCTTCTACCTTCTCTGATGATTTCTGTGGCGAGTATTACTGGCTACTGCTGGCAAATCACGCTACTTGTTCCATTTATTTCATGTAGGGGTCAAACTCAGACCTGAAAAAGGTGTATGTACCATTTATCAAAGGTATAACTTTATTCCCATTGCTTCTTCCCTTACTGAGTGTCTTCTTTTCAAGGCAACGTCCAACCATTCTATTTTCCAAATTATCCTTCCCAGGAGTTAAAATCTTAAGCCAACTGTGGCTTGTGAATCAACTAGAGAGTAGCCAAGCTACTAGGGCTTGATATTAACCTATCCAAGCCACAATAGATGGGTTAGCTTTTCTAAATCACTCTTCAAAAGGTATTTTCTGATCCAAACTTACATATCCCAGCTGACAGCAACCAGATTTAATGGAAGCTCAGCAACGGTGTCCTAAGGCAAGCTCAAGATAAAACAAAATACAGGGCTTCTTACAAAGAATGTGCAAAAGGGACACTGTCACTGTTTTACACACACTTTAACCACCAGCACACTGACATACGTGTCCTGAAGATAAACATCTCTAAAAGCTCCTTAGTCACTTTAAACTTGTTACCATCAGTCAGTGCACTTGCATTTCTAGCAACAAAATCAATTAATTAGCAGAAGTTGATGGGAGAGAGGGAAAAACTGGGGAAAATTTCTCATTATTATCATGGTATTTAGCAGTGTGGATGACTCTCTCAGCACCAAACAAAATACAGAAAAATAATTGGTTCTCATCCTGTAGAGCAGACAACAACAACAAAGACTATCCTACATAAGCAGAAGACGGTTATTAGCATCTCCATATTGTTATCAACCTTCAAGACAATCGATGTGTGAGAGGACTTGGTGAGACAGCCACATGGCAGAGGGAGCATTTGAGGAAAGCATCGGGTGAAAATGCCTGGGCCCTCCATACAGGGGACACACAGGCACAGAGATGATGGCAGAACCATGGAGCTCAAAATCACATATTATTCAGTTATTACTTGACTCTCCCCCCAGTAAAACGAAATACAACCCTGCTTGAGGAGAGAGAGGAAGGTCTGTCGCTGTAGAGCTCCGTTATAATGCTGGAGAGATCACAGAATTACAGAATGGTTTGGGGTGGAAGAGACCTTAAAGATCATCCAGTTCCAACCCCCTGCCATGGGCAGGGACACCTCCCACTAGCCCAGGTTGCTCAAAGCCTCATCCAGCCTGGCCTTGAACCCCTTCAGGGATGGGGCATGCACAGCTTCTCTGGGCAGCCTGGGCCACTGCCTCACCACCCTCACAGGAAAAAAACTTCCTCCTAATATACAATTGAAATCTCAGCTCTTTCAGCTTAAAACTGTTACACCTTGTCCTATCCCTACACCCCCTCATCAAGAGCCCCTCCCCATCTCTCCTGTAGCCCCCTTTCAGCACTGGGAGCTGCTCTAAGGTCTCCCTGGAGCCTTCTCTTCTCCAGGCTGAACAACCCCAGCTCTCTCAGCCTGTCCTCATACAGGAGGTGCTCCAGCCCTCTGACCATCTTCGTGGC
>NW_010122749.1:0-511 GCF_000699245.1 Pterocles gutturalis
ACGCAGGAATCCCGGAAAAGCCAGGGCGAAGGGAGGAGGCGTACCTTGGCCGGGGAGGAGACGGCTGTAATTTTATTTACGGCACCCTGAAGTCATCTGCTAACGTGCGTGCTCTTTTCCAAGCCCCTGCAGACCAGGCGGTTCCCAAGCAGCCACAGGCGCTGACACAGCTGCTGCCTGGCAGCACGGCCGCCCGCGGGACGGCAACACAACAGCGGGCTTGTTCCAGGGCAGCGGCACCAGCCCCAGCCAAAACCCCAGCCCGGAGCCGCCCCAGCTCGCTGCGAGTGGGCCAGCAGGCGCCTCGCTCACCTTCCTGCATGTCCAGGGGGTTGGAGAAGGAGAACGATGGGGATCTACTGCCCCAGTGCTACACACTGCTGGAGCTGGGCTGGCCCCTGGCACTGCACCCAGCCCTCTGCACTGGACCCAGCTCTCGGCACTGGACCAGCCCCAGTGGGATGCGGATGGGGAGGGGAGTTGTGACCATTGGCCCACCAGCCTGGCAGGA
>NW_010122749.1:525-1391 GCF_000699245.1 Pterocles gutturalis
AAGGGGGCTGGGGGTTTCCTGGCACTGGGACGTTAACACCCACACTCGTGCCATGCTGTCACGTGCTGCGCTGGAGTGCTGCCCGGCACTCCTGCCAGGCTTTGTCTGTCTGTCCTCCCTGTCTCCTTCCCTCTGTCCCGTGGGCAGCATGGCGAGGAGGAGCGGTCCCCAGCCAATGTGGCACAGGCACTGCAGCATCCCCAGGATGCTGTGGGTGGGGGGACCACCGCTCAGTTTTGGGGAGGTGGGTCCCATCCTGTCTGGGGGCATGTCCCTGGCTCCTCTTCACCGCTCCAGGACAGTGACAACGATGTCACACACCCAGGGCTGCCATCATCCAAACCTACCCTCCAGCCGGCAGTGCCCGCACCTTCCCAGCACTGGCGGTGTCCCAGCAAGGGCAGAGCAGCAGGGTCAGTGTCCGGGATCACAGGTTCAAAGTGCTGCCCCTCCCCACTGTAGGCACTTCTTGGTGACATCTGCGTTGGCACACATCATCCTCAAGGCTCCCGGGCCTCAGTGGGACAGGGGGGACCTGTCCTTGTCCCCCATGCCCCACTCTGGGCTCTCAGGAGCTGGCAGGTGCCCATCACCAGCGTATCTGTCTGCAGAGCTCATGGGTAAAAAGCAACGGCAGAGTCCAGCCAGTGCCACCTCCCAGCTCCCCAGGATGCCCAGGCTGGGCAGCCATGTCCCCGTGGGGCCACCTGGCACTGTCCCACGGTCAGCACGTCCCGTGGGTGCAGCAAGGACCCTTAGGAGACGACACAGCAGCACCTTCTGCACCAGGGGCACCACCTGCAGCACCAGCATCTCTCCCCGGCCTCCTGCTCCTGGCCCTTGGGTGGCTTGTCCAGGGTGACGGT
>NW_010122749.1:1408-1763 GCF_000699245.1 Pterocles gutturalis
TCCGCAGGCTGGCATAGGGGTTGTAGGGCCGGGACCAGGACTTCCCAGTGGAAATGGTCGGGCTGGTCCAGCTGCTGGTGGTGTCCGCACGCTCCTCCACGCCGTAGGTGGGCACGGCCGCGGGGTTGGCGATGACGGTGGGCTCATCCTTCAGGTAGTGGGTGATGAAGCTTTGCTGGAACTGCTCCCGTGGGATGTTGACGCTGGCGTAGGGGTTCTGCAGGGTGACACCACGATCCATCTGCCTGCTCGTCGTCAGCGTGCGTGGCCTGGCTGGCGCTGCCTACCCCCTGCGGGACAGAGACCCTGTGAACTTGGGGTGTGGGGGGTGTCAGTGCTGGGTGGTTCTCATGGC
>NW_010122750.1:0-7887 GCF_000699245.1 Pterocles gutturalis
GCCTGTAAATGGGGAGAGCAAGGCAGTGGCAGGCAATGGAGTATATCTGACAATGCAACAGTGACAACAGTAATATTGGTACAATTTACCAGAGGTACAATCTGCTGGAAACAAGGCTTCCTTATGAAAAGGCTGCACACCCATTCTTAACCAGATTTACAATTGGCTTAATGCCAAGGGCAGAATTTGCCTGGTACTTATTTTAAGTTTGGAATTCAGCAATATATCAGGTGGCTTAAATATTTATGACACACTTCTTCAGGTGGTAAGGCCTGAAATAGACTTGGATAAGGATTGAATTATTAAACACTGAAGTAAATGTTCCTGTATAGCAAATAAGTTTTTTCACGGAGTGATAGCTATTTTCATCAGGCTTATCCATTAGAAATATTCATATCTGTTTTCCATTATATGTACAGATCAGGCTTCAATGTAGGTCAAGTTTGATATGTAGTTCCTTTTTTTTAATTATATCTATTTTTTAAAAGTAAAAAGGTCCAAGTCTTTCCTCACCGACCAATCGCTGCCTTTGGTGGGCTCCGATGTGTAACGAGAGCCCTAACTCCCAGCTGCAGGCTGCGCCCTGCAGCTATTTCTCAGCCTCGAGTTTTCTCAGTAAAAATTATCTGCTGACTTTTTTTTTTTTTTTTTTTTTTTTTTTTTTTTTTTTGGCGTGACATACAGGTCTTTGGTGCTACAGCTCTACTTTGCCACTGGATGGGGCTCTCAACACACAAGTGCCTTTCCCTCAAACCCGCCGGCGTCCCGTCAGCGCTTCCCTACGCACAAAGAGCGCAGCGCCGGGCGGGGGCGGCCGGTACAGCGAAGAGGGGAGGTGGGAGGGGGCAGTTCTGCAAGCACACGTAAGACTTTCCCTCACACCCGCCGGCGTCACGTCAGCGCTTCCCTACATACAAAGAGCGCAGCGCCCGGCGGGACGGCCGGTACAGCGAAGAAGGGAGTAGGAGGGGGCAGTTCTGCAAGCACACGTAAAGCAGCGAGGGAAGAGAGCTGCTCACCTTTAATCCTTCCAAACCGGGCTCATTTATTACCGTTTGTGTTAGCCACACAGAAATGAATGGAGTGACAGCGCAGAAAGTAGGTACTGCGTGTACACATGGTGCAAAGCAATACCTCACGCCTACTGGTATTGAGAAAGTTAATGTGAGGCTTTGTGTTAGCCACACAGAAATTAATGGAGTGATAGCGCGGAAAGTAGGTACTACATGTACATGTGGTGCAAAGCAATACCTCACACCTACTGGTATTGAGAAAGTTAATGTGAGGTCTCAACAGGCAGAAGAAAACCAACAAATAGGTTGGATGTTGTAATTCTGTTCCTTCACTTTTTTTTTTTTTTTAATATATTTCATTTTGGGTATTGGTATAGGTCATATAACCATAATACCTGAGATCTGTATAGCTTTTATTTTATCTCTAGGAGTAGGGAGATACACTTGTTCCCATTTTACAGTTGCTGAACAGGCACACAAAGGGAGTTTTTTTGTAAAGGTCACAAAGGAAATCCATAATAGGAAAGCAAGCAGTGTGACCCTGCCAAGCACCAGTCTAGTTTTCACATCATTGGAACACCCTCATTCTTAATGGTCTTGTAGGTATTCGTCTCCTGCATTAAGAGAAGCCCTCTATACCCCTGCTGTTGAACACCACTCAAATTCACTGTTTATTAAAAATAAATGTCACAATTCCAGTTTGACCATGTAATACTGTACTTGGAATAACTCAAAGCTGCAAATTGTGTAAATTTGCTATTCAATATACTGTGCAGGTTGAAGCTTGTGAGGGAGGAATAAACACATGAGGGAGCTGTATGTCCTTTAATGGTTTCTAACTTCTATAGGAGCAAATAGGCAGCAGAAACAGTTCTGCTCTGATGCACATTTTACCTGTGGCACTTCTATTTCTCCTACTTTTTCTGTGAACTAATGTGGAGCAGCTTATTTTAGTTATTTTCTGAGGAGGGTTAGGGATATGTGGTTCCTCACCTGCACCACCCCCAATTGTTTTTTTCCATATAGTCATTCTTCAACCTCAGTCTCATTTTTCCTCATATAGCCTTGCCCATTTTCTGATACATCAGGTTTAACACTACTAGATAGGATGCCACACACTCATTGTCTTTTATATTGCTAAAATTGCACTTCTATTTCCCATGTCATCCTTGAGTCTTTTTACTTTCTCAAGCCTCTGCCTTCAACCACAGGCATTTTGGGGGGGGGAGGAAAGAAAGAAAAAAAAAGAAAAAGAAATTTCACTAAGCCTAGAAATTAAAATTTATTCCAGAAAACCTGTCTAATTAAAAACTGAAGTCAAATTGGCATAAGATTTTTCCAGTTCTCCCCATGGAGCTGGTTTCACCTTGTGCTCAGTAGACTTCTTTCCCATTCTGCACCCTTAAATTGTACTATCCCCTCACCACCAGTGCTGTCTTCCCTTCTAATCTGCTGTACAATAAAGAAACTTCCTGTGACAGGCCTATATAGAATATTATAGGAAGTCAGTATACTTCGGTCCTGGCAAAGCAAAACCCCACAAATTACATATTCATAGCAATTAGGAGCCTGAGGATAACGTGTCAGGGCACAGTTATTTCCAGAGAGAAAAAATTGAGAGTCAGGGATAATGGCTGCTATTGCAGAGCCGAGACACCCACTGGCAGACTGGAGGAGACAGCTGGTATTTCCTTTACACGGAAAGAAAAGAAACTAGAAAAAGCTTCAGCTTCCAAAATAGTTTTAGGTTTACTTATACCGTCCAGTAATTCCTATTCAACAACCAGAACACACTCAGTTTGGGAAAATACCTTTATTCCAGTTCACAGAAAGGGACTGCCCAGCAGCCTGGGCATCTACAGCCACACTGCAGCAGAGCTCCCCACCAACAATTTTGTTCGCGGTCAAACACAGGGACTGGGTCTCAGTAAAGTAAAGCAAAGCCAGGTAAAATGCCTGGTAGCTGAATGACAGTTAGTCAACAGTGCTGACAAGTGGCATTTCTTTACCAAGTGAACCCTCAAAAAAATTGGCAGTTGTGAACCACAGTTAGGCACTCCTCCTCCCAGTACTCAAGTGCTGTGGAAATTACTGCTGTGGTCATAGGCCCATTGCTTTAAGCAGTGGTTAACATAATCCCTTAAAATACAATCCCTTCCACAAACTTTCTTGGCTCTTTCATGAAGTAAGCTAGATTTTTCTGGTCTGCTTAAATTCTTCTTAGGAGCCTCATACAGAAGCTCACTGTGGCTTGAAACTTCTGATACTCAAACTGAACTTATGAATGGCCACTGTATAGCCAGTGTCTTGTACCAATCTTGCCTCAGCATGGACACCTGTTAATAACTTACCATTAATTAAACAGTTTCCCTTTAGCCTAAACTGATGGCTTTCTTGCCTAGCACAAGCCCATTACCCACTTAATTTCCCTGCTAATCCTCTGTAGGTCCAAATTGGTTAAAATTTTCCACATTACTGAAGTCTTTGATACAGTGCAAAGGCTGTTTGAAACAGTCACTGCTGGATTATAGGTAATATGAAATTAGTTGCGCAACACGTATTTCTGGTCAATCCAATATTTTAGTTATCCCATTTCCAAGGAGTTCTTTCTTTAGTTCTCCCCTGTCCCCTGTCCCCCACCCCAGCAGTGCTGCATACTATTGATAGCAGAGTAAGTCTGGTATTTGTCCAGATGACTTTTTTCCCCTTTCTTAAAGGTAGCTAGTACATTTGCTATTTTCCAGGATTACAGTACCACCCTGACTCAGATTAGTTGAAAGCCCTCCTGCCAGCTTTGTGTGCCAACTCCTTCGGGTTTCTGTGGTAGAGGTTACCTGATACCTCCCTACTAAATGCAGTGCATGAACCTCGGAATTTTGCTTCTTCCTCAGGCTGATCATTTTCATTTCCACACCCTCCTTTTAGCTAGACATCCTGCCTTATCAAAACATCCTTTCACTGAAAACCAAGACAGTATTTTTGCTTGTTTATAGGAAAGTCACTGGACTCAAGTTAGGGACTGACCTCCTGCATACATTTTCCCCATTTAGTCTTAAAAAGTTACAGTGTTCCAGGCCTGTTATGACTTTTTTTCTTTTCATTGGCAATATAAAGGTGAAAAGTTCCTTGTAATAGGGAATACTGGATTTCTGAAAGTCTTGAGTAGTGTTGCCTAGCTAGAAATATAAATAAATAAAAGCTCACATGCTATTCACTGAAAAATAGTTAGATCAAATAGCTTATTCAGCCACATTGAAGCTCTGCCATGACTTGTGTCAGTGGATCACGTACACTGCTCAGCAGAGCAGAATTTGACATCTGAAGGATGCATTTTTAGTGGCAGAGTGTTTGGAATAGTTCAATTACCAACAGTACTTTGCAGGGATACAGCCGCGCAGTGTAACGATTTCATCTGTTTCCTTCGGGGAATTATGTGATGAATCCACACAGAGCATCTGATTGCATTTACCACCTGCAGGTGTTTTTAAAGTCCTTTCTTGGTTTTAGAAACTTCAGAGCTTCACATACCCAATGGGTCTGATTATGGGCTTTAGAAAGGGCAGTAATTCTTTCCCATATGTGGGTGTTACTATAGCAAAGTCTATTGGCATATCAATTGGCATATCAATTTTGTACACAGTTTACTGTAGAGCCCTACCAACAGAGAAATATGTTTCTACTGTGGATATATTATTGTAAGAGATTGCTGAGTTTCTAAATGAGCCCAAACCTACTTTATAAATAGAGTCTGTAGAACCAGCCACATGGTTATAAACCTCTCTGCAGAATATTTTGGGCTTTCTAAGGATTCCATAACGCATTTTGAAAGAGGTTTATTTGCATCATATCTGCTCACATTTAAGTGAAGGAAGATCTTTCCTTGGTACTACAAGATACATTTCCATCTGTTACTGCGCACTCAAACCATTATATATTATTGAGTCAAGAGGTAGAGCCCCATTCCAACATTTTAAGCTTTTACATTAGGCTATGGTCTTTGAGCATAAGCATTCCCTCAGTTTTAAGATCTGTGACTTCACTTGTTTACTTAGTAGACCTCTGCTTAGTTAAAGAACAAAGGACACGAGCACAACAGTCTCTCATGGACTTGTTATTTGAATAAACATTAGGATGTCTTGTGTGCTTACAAACTAAGGCAAATACTTTAAAACTAAGCCACTGATTAAATTTCTGCAAGTGCTGTAGTAGGAATTTTTTTTGCAGACTTCTGCACAGCCTGTAGAAGTAGTTGAACAGGTCTTCGCAAGAAAAAATGAGTACACTTTCAACACTACCCTCCTTTCATTTTGACTTCTTTCAGACAGTATCCCTATGACTGGGCAGATTGTAAGAGTACAGCCACAAAGCAGTACAGAAACAGAGACAGTGAACATTATGGAACCTTTCTAAATCATCAGTCTGGCAATACATTTTAGAGCCCTCTTGGGAACTTCAAGTACTCTAATCCTCCAAAGGCAGAACAGTTCTCTCATAAGGATGGCATCTGTGTTAGAGCATTTTGAAAATAAATGCTTATAAACTTGAGCATTATGAAATACCACAGGAAAAAAAAATTGTGATGAGCAGTCTCTATCCCTCTTAAGCTGTTTATTGTAAGAGAGGCACTAAAATAGCTGTGTCTTTTGGTTAGCTCTGCTACTAAGCAGTTCTTGATTTGCTGGATTCTACAAATATGGATTCTCAAATTACCAACTAAGATAAATTCCATTTTTCTGAAAACAGCAATTTTGACAGAATATTTCTGCCCATCAGACTTCCAAAATGTCACTCATGCAGGAGTGTACTAGGTACTTCACTAAATTTACAATTACTAAAAGTCTCCTTTAATCATGCTTTCATAATGGATTACCTCATATAGTATATTTTCATTAGTTATTGCATTACATGCTGAAGATGTTTATGTATTTCAATTTATTCTTTCTTCTCATGCAGGAGTCTAGCAAACAGTGGAAGTGTCCTGGTTTTGGCTGGGACAGAGATGACTTTCTTGCCATTGCAAGTGCTATGTGCTCACAAGGGTGGAAGCAACCACCGTATGGTTGGAAACATACACCATGCTGCATGCCAACACCCAGAATATTATTATATTAGGACTTGTGGAGGCATGGCACCCCAGAAAGAATTGAGTCAGACAATGGGACTCATTTCCAAAACAGTCTCATAGACACTTGGGACAAAGAACATGGCATGTTTGGATGTACCACATCCCCTGTCATGCACGAGCTTCTGGGAAGATGGAACGATACAACCGACTGCTAAAGACTACACTGAAAGTAATGGGGGGGTGGAACTTTCAAATGCTGGGATACACATTTAGCAAAAGCCACCCGGTTAGTCAACACTAGGAGATCTGCCAATCGGACTGGTCCTGGCCAGTCAGAAATTTTACATACTGTAGACGGGGATAAATTCCCTGTAGTGCATATTAAGAATATCCTGGGGAAGACAGTCTGGGTCATTTCTGCCTCGCGTAAAGGCAAACCCATTTGTGGGATTGCTTTTGCTCAAGGACCTGGGTGCACTTGGTGGGTGACGCAGAGGATGGAGAAGTTCAATGTGTACCTCAAGGGGATTTGATGTTGGGCCAATGAACTTAGTTGTTTAATGTTGATTGATTGCTGTATACCCTGCCATTGCATATTATCATTGCTATGATTGCTATATGTTATACTAACAATATTATACAAAGAATCACCCAAGTTAATGAAGAGTGAACCAGAACTGACATTGAGCAATTTCCCTGAGATTGACATCTTCAGCCCACAGACCATGGACGTGGACTGTGCTAGATACACCAGCTATGAACTCTGGATGCAGCAAGCAACAGAGACTATACACCATCCATCTGCTGCATCCAACATAACACACTCTGCCAACTGAGTGAACTTTGCATCATCTTTCTTGCCTTGAAAGACTGCAATGATAGTGGAGCCCAAAGTCAGGGACTAAATGAACTCAACGAACCTTTTGGAGAGATGGCCCATAAACTAATGGACTAATATCTGTGTACATATATCAAATGACAGGAAAGATGGTGGAACCTGAGCATGACATAAATGATGTGGAATAAGGGGTGGAGAATGTCCTGGTTTTGGCTGGGACAGACTTAACTTTCTTCATAGTAGCTAATATGAGGCTATGTTTTGGATTTGTGCTGAGAAGGCAGCTGATAACACGCTGATGTTTATAGTTGCTGCCAGGACAGTCAAGGATGTTTCCAACTTCCCATGTCTTTACCAGCATGCAGGTGCACAAGAAGCTAGGAGGGAGCATACGTCGCAATTATTGGCTTAGAATTCGACTTTAGGTTTAGGATTGAGACCCAAATTATCCAATGGTATATTCCATATCATGCATGTCGTGCCCAGTATATTATGAGGGGCTATCTGGAAACACTTTTTCTGTCTCAGTCAGCTGTCTCTCTTGGTCTCTCAGACTCAGGCTCTTCTCTTTCCCCAGATTGCAGTTTTGGGACTCTCCCTGCTCCGGGATTGTTAACCAGGAACAGGCTGGGCTTTGGTCACTGGGTCGTGAGCAGTATCACTGTGTGTCACTCATTTGTATATTTGTATACTTGCATACTTGTATATTATTATTACTATTATTATCAGTATTGTTTTCAATTTTATTGTAATTTATTTATTAAATTTTTCTTATCTCACCTGACGAGTCTCTCTTCCCTTTACCCCTTTAATTCTCTCCCCCATCCCTGGGAGGGGAGAGTGTGAGTGAGCAACTGAGTGGTGTTGTTATGGGTTTTGTATGGCGGCAAGGAAGGGGTTAAGGTGAGGGCTCCGTTTCTCTAAATGACTCTTAAGGAGTCACCCCCAGCCCCCCCTCCTAGCGTTTGGTA
>NW_010122751.1:0-7044 GCF_000699245.1 Pterocles gutturalis
GGCTGCATGGGGGGGGAGTCCCTTCGCCTGCCCTTCCAAGGGAGTGTTTAGATGCCTAAAGCCCACCCCAAGCCCAGCTATCGCATCCCTTCGGCTCGCTCCAGGCAAACCCAAAGTCTCCCCCCTGTGCACTGCTGGGTACAGGTGATATTGGTAAAAGCATCATCCTCTGCCAAGCCCCAGGGTGCTCAGAAAGCCAGAGGCTGCTCCTCATCTTGGGGACAGCATCACGCAGGGGACAGGTCCCTAACGCAGCCCCAGCAGGGTTGGGAGAGTGGGGACTGATATTCCCAAGGAGCTCTGATGTGTTGAATTCATCTTAGAAAGTGGCTTTTGGCATCCTGGTTTCATGTTATTTTTTTAAAATAAGGCTTTAGCTATGCTGAGAGGAAAAAAAAAAAAAGGATCAAACGAGAATCATCTATCGTCCTCTGGCCAAATTTCAAATTGACTGGGTAGCTGTGACTCAGAAGCATGTTTACAACCAGGCAGGAATGGAAGCTGTTTTTTTTTTCCAGGAACAAATTAATTACCTGTTGGATTAGGAAGAGATGTTTTCCCCATTTGCAAAGGGAAAGCCCTGCCAAGCCAGGCACCTCTGCAGCAGGGAGGCAACATCGCCCATGGACACCCAAGATGCAGCTCCAGGATGGCATCTCCAGAGGAGGGTACCACACCAGCCCAATGTTCATCTGTGCAGATGTTAGCAGCTGGGATATGGGCCATGACAGCCCTGGTGGCATCTCTCCTGACAAGCCCCAGGCCAGCAGTAAAAGCAGAGAGGAGCATCATCATCTTGCAAAACTGCCTGGACACATCCCCAGCATAGGCTTGAAGGGCTGACTTCCCAGGGTCAGCACCATAATTTATTCACTGGGAAATTAGACAGCTAGAAGACTAGCGAAAGGCAGCAAATTTCACACCAAGCTATATAAACTATGCACCCAGATTGAAGCAACTGCCACTACTCCAACCAAACTCCTCCCAGTCGTTCGGCTGAAGCAGCCACACCAGGTGTCACAAAGCAGAAAAACTTAAAACTGCTTCAAGCTAACATGTGCTTTCCTGCACACTACCATAAACATACCCGTATTCACCAGCACCACTGGTTTTAATTACCAAGACCCATAAATCCAACACCCAGTCTCGGCATTTTTAAAATCAATGGATAACAATCCTGCTGAGCTCTCTTTCCTAGGATGGAGGAATAACCCTCTGGAATTGAGGAGTTTGGTCACTATATCTCCCCCCCAACAAGCTCTCGCAAGCAGGAGCACAGGTGATGGAGGTGCAGGAGGAGCAGTGCCCTTGCAGCTCTCACCCTTCTCCCCTGCAGCCCCTTCCCAAGACACAGCACACACCTTGCATCTCCCCCTCCCCAGGATCCCTTTTCCTAATCTCTCTACAAGCATTTGCCTGAGAGAATACAGCCCAGAGCATCTTGAGCCCCGTTTTTTAAAACACCAGCTAGTTCTCTGCTGCCAAGCAAAACACCACACAAACACGAGAGCAGTTCCCAGCAGGTCCCACTCCAGGTTCCTGAACCCATGTCCAGCAGAGCCCGCCAGCCCCCAGCTTCTCTAGGGGCGAGATGCCAGAGCTCATCGCATCCATCAGCTATGTTTATTCAGGGAGCTCCGGGCAGCCTGGAGGAAAACCCGTGAGCCTCCATCCCTGATCCCCCTCCCCTCATCACCCACATGGAGATGCTCCCAGTGGCTGATGTGTTGTGACATCCACCTGTGTGAGCAAACAAGAGACAAGCTAAAAGGCGTCTCTGCAAGTCAGGGAAATGTCAGAACAGGACCAGGCGCTGTGTATAATCTGCTTCATGTGCTTGCCCCAAGCGCTCTTTGTCACAAGCCAGGTGTGCCAAGATGCCACCAGCACAGCCCAGCACCAGGTCCTGCTCAGACCTGGCTATATCAGAGCTCCCGAGAAAAGAGAAAGATGCTGCGTCCTGAGCCAAAGGGGCTACAGCCACCAAATGATTGCAGGCTGAAAGAGCTGGGAGAGATTGAAAGGACAGCTGAGAAACCTCCGCTCCTGTGCATTTACGGGGATGCAGCCAGGCTGTGCATCCAGCCTGCAAAGCCCACGGGAGTAGTTTTTGGTGCTCGGTCTCACTCTGCCCCCATGAAGCTCGGTGCCCGCCCTCACCCACCTCCCCAGGGGCTGCGCAGGTCTTCATACTCTCCAAAAAACCCAAACCAAAGCCAAGGGCAACCTTTGCAGCTGCTACACCACCAAACAACCCCAAAGATTTTGCTGACAGCTCGGGCAGAGGCGGACAACACCCCGTCCCCCCAAACCACTGCGGCCAAGGGACAGCATCACTTTGCCCCGCTGCTGGCTGCAGCAATACCATGCAGGAGGGAAGCATCCCCCATCCCGCTGCTGCCCACCCACCTATTTCCTACCGAAACACCCCACGCCGAGTGCTTCCAAGGACCGCAGCGCTCCTTGGGCTAACTGCTCCAACTTAGGCTGGGAGGCTTCATGGCTCAGCTGAAGGGGCCTGAAATAATCACCCATTAATAAATTGCCTGGAGTGCTCTGCTACTTTATTTAGCCTTGCAAGTCAGGGTCCAATTAGCATTTGCAGCCACATCTCAGCTGCTCCAGGCAGGCAGCAATCCCACCTCCTGGAGAACAGCTATCTCCCTGCTTTTCCATCAGATTCAAGTGAATTTCCATCCGTGGCTCAGCTGAAGGAGCCTGAAATAATCACCCATTAATAAATTGCCTGGAGTGCTCTGCTACTTTATTTAGCCTTGCAAGTCAGGGTCCAATTAGCATTTGCAGCCACATCTCAGCTGCTCCAGGCAGGCAGCAATCCCACCTCCTGGAGAACAGCTATCTCCCTGCTTTTCCATCAGATTCAAGTGAATTTCCATCCTCACTTCCAACTCCCAAACCCCTCTGCACAACCTCTCCCCTCGGCCAAGCCGCAGAGCATCCCAGCCCTGCACTAGCCGAGCTGCCAGCAGGTGAGACAGAACCTCTCCATCCTCCTCCATCTCAGACAGTTCCAGTTTTGGGCATCACCACTTATAGAGAGGTTGACATGAGAAAAAAAAAAAAGAATCAGGGAGATAGGATATTTGAGAGTGACTGTGCCAAAAGGATCACGGCTGGGCAGCACGGAGGAGAGGAGAGCAGGGGCAGGAGGGAGGGAAGGAGCACAGACACAGGGGGATATTCCCCTTCTTACCACCAAAGCCCTGCAAGTGTGGGGCTCGAGGGGCCAGACCCTGCCGCAGCCAAACACTGAGCTGCCAAGATTTATGCATGCGTGGGAACAAGGAGACTCAGCTCAGAAAAGACATCCCCGGGGCCAGCCATAGACAGTCAACAGAAAAAAAACTTATTTCAAGCCTGACAAAGGGTTGGAGAAGGATTTTTTAAAGCATTTTTTCAACCTCCGCACTACCCAAAGCATCCTCATGACCCCTTCAGCGCAGCAGCATTAGCTCCTGCCAAAGCCAGACGGAGATTTTCTCCTCCTTCCATCTCCTCTTTGCCCCCACAAAAGGCAGGTCCATGCTCAAGTGCCAGCCTGCGCTTTCTCTAATCCTCTGCCTGCCCTGGAAGGCTCAAGTCAGACAAACACAGCAACCACAGTCCCAGCAAGCGGGATGATGGAGGAGCCTCCTCTGCCTTTGGGCTGCAAACACCCCCCAGCAATAAAAAGAAAGCTGGGCCAGAAACCCACCATCTTCATCCCCAGCCTCATGAAGCCAAACTCACAGGCTCAGCTTTCTCAGAAGCAACCCGCTAGGCAAACAGGGTGGCTCCAATAAAACTACATTGTCAGGACAAGAGCCAGGAGAAAATAGAGCTGTTGAAAAATTTTTTTCGGCAAGTCTGAAGTTGCACTGAGCAGCTGATGCTCAAGACAGGCAGAAAAACCCCATCCCTGGCGTGTGGCCAGGAAGGAGATGTTGCTCCCACCTTCCAAACCTGTGAAAGAGAAAAGGCCAAAGAGCAAAAACCTCTCTCTGAAAGCTACTCGGTGCTGGGAGGTGTGAAAAAAAAACCACCAACCCAAAAAAGTCCCCCTTGCCATGGTGACAGGCAGTCATCAGCTTCAACAGGCTCTGCGAAGGCAAACACCCTCGCCCGTCCCCGGGGAAAGCTGGCTGAGCGCAATTCCTCAATGGGAAAAGGTTCATTGACGAATTTTGAGGCTTATTTCCACTCCAGCAAATGCACAGAGGACAGTTACAGCAGGTTAGCTACTGGTTTATCGTCTCATGAGCTAGAGTGGGGAAAAAATGACAAAAAAAAAGGACTCGTGGTTCGTATCAGAGCTCAGGAAGACAACGTGTGTTTTGTTACAGCATCATCCACCAGCATGCTCCAAGCTCGGCTCGGTGGAAGTGCCATTTCCACGGTGCAGACAAGTCTGCGAGGAGCTGTGCACCAATCCTCACAGCTGGGTTTTCACCAAACTTTCAAAAAACCTTTCCCAAGTTTGAAAACTATGTGGTTTGAAATGAAGAAAACGCCATTTTGGGAGCGCACAACAAGAAATCATCAATGTTTTAAAACATAAAGTGTTGAGTTAAATGAAAAATAAGTCACAGTCTGATGGGACTGGGTACATCCCGAGGTCCCCTCAACCCTGAATTATTTTATTACCCTGTCATCTCTTAAATAAAAATATTATGGTGAGGTGTGTAATACATCTTAAACTGTGAATGGAAAATAATCTGAACCATATGCACTTGAGAGGCTGGAAAGCACCTCTCCCACAAAAACATCCTGGCGAGCAGACGGCCCCCATCAGAATCCCACGGGGACGGCTGGGGGCTGCCTGGGAGGGGGTACAGGCTGGATTCTTCCAGGGCAGGGAAAGGACGAGGGCACCGAATACCAGAAGTTTCATCGCATGTGTGCCGCACCGAATCACGCCGGCAGAGCTCAGTGCAGGGAAACGATATAAAACCAGGACGGATAAAGCAGAGGGTTGTGCTGCCATCCAGAGGGCCTTTGACAGCCTGGAGAAACCGGCAAAGGAACCGTATGAGGTTCAGCCCAAGGAAACTCCAAATCCTGCACTTGAGGAGGAACAACCCAGCCCTTGCTGGCTGGAAAGCCCTGGGGTCCTGGGGGACATCAAGGTGACCACGAGCCAGCAGCATGCTCTTGTAGCAAAGCAGCCAACAGCTATTTATTTATACCTAGAAATAAACTTTTTGATTGTGAGGAGGACTAAGTATTTGGGACAGGCTGCCCAGAGAGGTCGTGGAGTCTCCATCCTTGGAGACCCTCAAAAGCTGCCTGGACATGGTCCTGGTGACCCTGCTCGAGGTTCTTTCCCACCTTGCTGCCTCCTTCCCAGCAATTGTGTGCTTCTGAGCCCTGTCCAGCCCTGGTCACCCTCCCGGCAGCCCTTGAGAGGCTTTGAAAAGTCACCCGAATTAACTCAGCAAGGGAATTCCTCCAGGGTGTGCCAGAAACCCAGATTTTGAGGCAGTTCAGGGCAAGATGCTGCTGAAATTAACTCAGCAAGGGGATTCCTCCAGGGTGTGCCAGAAACCCAGACTTTGAGGCAGTTCAGGGCAAGATGCTGCTGTTTCCATGCTGCTGGCAGGACACTGAGCAAACCTCAAGTTCATCACTGATCAGAAAACAATCTTGTCAAGCGCAGGGGGGCCCAGGGTGGATTCCTCTGGGAGAGATGCTCTTCCACTGCCAAGTTACCATTAAAAAAAGCCGTATTTCATTGCCCAGAAGTTTAGTGCATTCACAGCCCTTTCCACCACCTTCATTGATACTCTTTCAGGGTATAACAGAAGCAGGGAGAGTCATCTTAACTGAGACATGCTCGTTAGGTCAATTACTTTGCCCTGGGTTGCAGAGGACTTGCACAGGAGGCACACGCGCATCTCCACAAAGGATGCTCCAAGGTACAGGAGCCTGGCTTTGCCCGTCACCGACGTCTCAGGGCTTTGGCCCATGGAGCCCCCGCAGCTCCTGCCAGCTGCCTGCCTGCTCCCCCCTTCCTGCCCAGCTCCCCAAAGCTACCAGGCACACCGCAGCAGACATCTGAACAGCAGCCCACAGTAGAGAAGGACGTGCTGAGCCGCCTCTGATGCTGCAGAGGTGCTGGAGGAGGAAAGCCACCCACCTCCCAGGGCAGGCTCAGGAGCGAGGCATGAGGAGGGGTGATGGGCACTGGACAGTGGTGCCGGAGCCAAGACCAGGAGGGGATGCTGGGGCACCTTCTCCCTCCCTGGCAGCACCTATGGGGGACCAAGGGCTGCTGTTTTGCAGGTCCCTCCCTCCCAACATCAACGCTGCAGTCAAGAGCCAGTGCCCTCCTCCAGCCCCATGCTGGGGCAGGACAGCACCCAGCAGCCTCCCCGAGAACCCACTCAGGTGGGCAGGAGCTGCTGCACAGAGCAGGGCTGCTGCTTGCAGCACAGCAGCAGCACCCACTCCATCCAACACCTCTCCCAAAACTGTGCCACAGAGCTACCAACACCAGTGACAGCAACTCAGAGCCACCCCGGGGCTTGTCCCTTCCCTGCAGATCCAAGGGGGGCCGGGATGACAGGCACTGGTCCAGCCAGGGCCATGCTGCTGCCTGTCCTGGTTTTGGCTGGGACAGAGTTAACTTTCTTCACAGCAGCCAGTGCCAGGCTGTACCCCTGGAGGGGTTCAAGGCCAGGCTGGATGAGGCTTTGGGCAACCTGGGCTGGTGGGAGGTGTCCCTGCCCACGGCAGGGGGGTGGAACTGGATGATCTTGAAGGTCCCATCCAACCCAAACTGTTCTGTGATGCTATTCTATGTATTCTACAATTCTATTTTGGGTTTGTACTGAGGCAGCTGATCACATACTCATATATACATATACTCATTTGTATACATTACCATTACTATCATCATTATAATTATTTCCAATATTATTGCAGTTTAGTTATTAAATTGTTCTTATCTCAACCCACCAGTCTCTTGTCCCTTCACCCTTTTAATTCTCTCCCCCATCCCCAGGAGCAGGAAGGGTGAGTGTGTGGGCATTGTGTAAAACTCCA
>NW_010122751.1:7059-11152 GCF_000699245.1 Pterocles gutturalis
GGCATTTCCCAGGCGGCCTCGTCAGGAGCAAGTGGCAGTGTCGCCCCATCGGCGCTCCTGCCCTCTCCGTCACCGCAGCTAATTAAACCCAGACGGCGTGACATGCCGGGGAACACGCTAAGAAGCAGCGATGGAGCTGGCAGCCCAGTGCACACCAAGGGGGCCCTTTGTCTCATTCAGCACCAAGGAAAAAAAAAATTAAAAAAAAAAAAGTCAGCTTCATTTGTAATCTGGGATGCAGAGTGTGCACATAACCAGCCAGACTGCCAAGTCGTAAAGAGCCCCCGAGATCTGTTAGCAACACCCTGTGCGTTTTCACAGTTTCTTCTGTTCTCTTACTTCTTCCAATAAAACCTGGCGCAGGCAGAGCCACAGGAACGTTATGCTCCAGCCCGATGGCTCCCCGCGTCTGTGTCATAGGTACGGACCCAAGCAGCAGAAAGCTCCCCTGCCCCGCTGCTCCACGGACCACAGGCTCCCAGAGGGACAGCGGGGATCTCACTGCAGATCACACCGCAGCAGGAGACCTAGCGAGCTCCTGGCATCCACGCCATTAACTCCAAGATGCTGGGAGACACTTGATGGCTTTTAATAGCCCTGTTCTTTAGGAGCGCTGTCCTGTACCATGGGCAGAGGGCATTGCTTCCCACAGGACACTGCAACCTGTCACCCATCGTCCCTAAGCCCCAGGTACCCCAACGCTGAATCACAGCATCCCACTTCCACGCCATCGCCTCCAAACCGTACCAAGACTCAGCTGCTTTCCCTCCCACCTCCTCTGCTCCCACACTCCTTGCCCCATCTCTCGGATGGCTTTTCCACGCATCCCTGCTGTAGGTATCATTCCAAAATGAGAACACAGCTCCCCAGATCCCTCAAGCTAAACCCAGCAAACACCTGTGCACGCCTGGTTTGAAGCTCTGCAGGGCAGGCTGAGGTCCTGTCTGCTGCAAACTCGGCTTGAAGCTTTCCTGGGCTGATCCCTGGGGGGCTCTGCCCATCCTCACCATCAGCTGAGGATGCAGCTGCTCAGCCTGGAGAAGCCACAGGAGGTTCCCTGCTTGCTTATTCTGACAAGGAGCTTTGCTTTTGAGCTCTGTCCTCAGCCATAATCCAAATGATGCTGCCACACATACGTGGCAAAGACACCAGCAATGCCACCACGAGCACTCCACGCAGCAGCAAGCAGCATGCCAAGCCTTAAAGTGAGGCAGATATCTCCATATACCTCCATCCCTAATGAGTGAACCTAACGGATGGAGGGCAGGGCATCGGGCTGGGACACTGGAAAATGGGTTTCAGCGTCTGCTTTGGGCTTTCGTCCCCTACACAAGAACAAGGTGGGCTGGAACACGCACCCTTCACCATAAAGTTCAGCCCCCCACAGAGCCACCGCCCTACATGCACTTGAGCAGCACGTGGTACAGTTTTCTGCTCCCTGCCTCAGTTTCCCCATTAAAAAAAAATAGGGAAAAGAAAGTTTTCCCCCTCCTATTCTTAATTTATCTTATTAAGGAGAAAGCACATTTCATGCCTAGGTTTTTTTCACTGGCAAAATGTTTCCAGAGATGGAAACCCCACAACAGCTGGAAGCAGGAGCCCAAGGGGAGCTCCAGCAGCTAACCCAGTCACTCCCAGAGCCCAGACCAAGGCAGCGGGTGCTCACGTCGGAAACGCCTGTCAGAGTTAACTAGTGCAAGACAGTGCTCAGAGCACAATATTTAACCAGAAACTCCCCAGGAGCCTTACGGAGGAGGTGCAGATCTCTCTGAACAACCCTGGCTTAACTCAGCAAGTCTTAGCAACAAGGGAAAAAAAAAAACAAAAAAACAATCAGTTATTCTGCAGCTGCCCTGACCCCACAAGCAAGCCAGCCATCCCCTGGGATCTGCCATGGCTTAAAGCTGAGCAGAAAAACAATTTTCCAGGTTTCCCATATTCCATCTAATGCTAACCGCCACGCCAGGGCCATGGGAAAATATCACCCCCCCACTCACCAGGAGAGATAGAGGCAGACCACCCAGGAGAAAACCCCCAGGGCGATTCAAAGCATGCGAGATGAGCCCTTCCGAAAATTAAATCACTAGGAAATCACATTATTACTAATAAAATGATGGATAAGCAAATTAATTTGCTTTTTCTCCCCCACATGCTATCCATCTAGTCCCAGAGAGCATCCACAGCATCGGGGTTACTGCCTCTGCACGCGGGTCTGGACTTTACCAAAGTTTTTGGGGGAAAGTAGTTTATGAGTTTGATGTAAAAGCAGGAGCCTCTGGCACGTGGTTTTTGCAGGCTGGGGTGTTCCAGGACACCTAACTCTGGGAGAGGCAGGGATCCAGCCCCCTAGGGCTTACCCTGCTGTGCCAAGATCAAAACCCTGGTAAAACAGGCTGAAATGCCAAAACCAAGCACCTGGGAGCTGGGAAATACTAAAATTTTGGGAAATATCCAATTTTATTGGATATTATAATTAACAGGTTGGGATGGCAGCAGCCGGCACGGCCATCTGCGTATTCCCATTGTATTAAAGACAGAAATATTGGGCTTTGTGTTTGAGTTACTGCTAGACCGAGCAGCCGAGGGCGGCGAAAGAGGCACATCCCGCATGGTACGCACAGGAAAGGCTCCGGCTTCATCTCGCTGCCACAAAATTGAGCTGTAGTTATCCAGGCAGTTAATTAGCGAGCAGCCGTTCTAGGAACTCACTCTGTCGGCTGACAATTAACGAGGCCATCCCTCAGCTTCCTGCCCAGCCATGATTTATTCATCCCTCAGCTTCCTGCCCGGCCATGATTTATTCATCGGGCATCCCCGGTGGGTCACAAAAGATAACAAGGTACCGAGCACTTGCCGAGTCCATATGTCAATTTATTTCCCCTGCACGGGGCTTCCTGAGTCACCAGCCAGGAGATTTCCCGGGCACAAAGGATGAGAACGGAGCCGAAAGGGCCAGGGAGAGCCCGCCTTGCTGATGGGCTGCCCTCCAAAAAAGAAAAGAAAAGAAAAAGCCAGGAGCAGCCTCAGTGTTATCACAAGCGATGTTATCATGCAAAGCATCCTACCCACTTCAAATAAGTGGAGCGCTGACCCGGATCTCACAGAAACAATGTGCTGCATCTAATTAATACAGAGGCTCCCACATCCTTCGGGTGTTTTATAACACACTGATTATTCCCCTAAAAAAGTGCCCAAGGCAGGGAGCTGCTCCAGACCAGAGATATTGGAGCGAGATGTGTTGCAGCAGCTTATCCCAGGCAATTTTGCTGAGCAGACGCAAGGGGGGGAAGCTTGTAATTGAAATGCAGGATGGAAGCAGGGCTGCAGCCGGGGTTGTGCAGAGGATGCCGGGCAAAGGAGAACAGTCCTGGACCTGGATTTGGTTTTTTTTTCCCCAGCTCCAAGGCAAACAATGGGAAGAAGTTAATTAATAGAAAATAATAAAACAAATGGGTTCTAGCTCTGCCAAGCACTTCAGTTCTCCCAGGGTCATAAACACCTCCAGCTTGCTGTGATTCAGGGGGACTTGGCCGCTTCTAGGGATTAAAAAAAGTCCCTTACAGCAGGGCTCGAACCACAACGCAAACAGAAGGCAATGACCCCAAGAGCATCCAAAAGCCCTGCTGCAGCCGAGGGAAACTGTCCTGAGAACTTCTAAGTTTCCTTTCTCCAGGCTTGCCACCCCACAATTCGGGGAACTCCCTCATCCGCAGCGGTGCCTTTGCACCATTCCCATCAGGTGCCATCCTCCAACTCAGCACCGAGCAGCATCTCTGACCGCTCCACCTCCCATGCACAGCACACCTGTACCTCTCTCCATCTCTTGCATGCACCCCACAAACTCACCCCATCAGCAAAACACAGCGGTCCAGCCAGCTCAGAGCACCCCAAGCCCTGCAGGACCCGTGGGATGTGCTCAGCCCCTGCACAGGATGGGTGCATCCTCCCTGGAAAACGAGGGCAATGGGGAAAAGCACCCAGGAGATCAAGCACGGTTGGGGTGTTGGCTGCTCCATAGGGTTGATGCTGATGTGACACTCCCCCTCCCAGCCCCACGGAGGATGAGGAATGCTCCCTCGCCCCACCCCAGCTG
>NW_010122751.1:11183-13508 GCF_000699245.1 Pterocles gutturalis
TGGGGGCTGGCCGGTACTTACTCCCACTCCTTCCTCCGTGCCTGCGGCGTGCTCTGCATCTTGTGCGCCTCATGTGCCTTGATGATGTCCCTCTGCTCGATCAGTCCGCCCCGCCGGCGCTTGATAACATCCGGGCTCACTGGGACATACTGGCCAAGCCCCAGGTCGAAGGTGCTGCCGGTTTCTGTGCCAGCATCCGCATCCCGGGAGCGGGGCTCGTAGAGGGCATCGAAGCTGGTGGCACGGGAGACCAGGGCCTCAGCCAGGCTCTCGGGCTCCAGGAGGTTGCAGGACTGGGTGGTTTGCATGAGACCCAGACGGTGCTTGCGCCACGTCTCCTCCTCGGGCAGGGCCAGGACATAGCGGGGAGAGGCAGCATCCAGCTCAGCCCCCCTGCCTGGTGCTGGGACGCTGACAGAGCACGTGCCGAATCCCAGCATCTTTGGGGCTGTTGTAGCTCATCACCCTGGAGGGGCACAAGATAGAGAGGGGAGGCTCAGGGCTCTGCTCCGTTTGCTCCCAAATTCCCTCCCTTCTCCCAGAGCCTCCCACGCCAGCTGAAAGTCCCATTCTCCTGGGTTTGTTGGGCTAGACCCTCTCAAATCAATCTCAGAGCACACACCACCAGACCCCCAAGGCTGGGGGAAGGGGTAGCACCTCCTGCCTTACTGCTTTCCTCCTCCTTCCCGATCCGGGCACCCCAGCAGCTCTCTGACCACACAACCAGCCCTCTCTGGGGTCCCCCGAGCAGCACCGCTCCCCAAGGCTGCACCACAATGGGATGAGCCCCCAATGCTGACCCATGGATGAGAAAACAGGAGACTTGGATCAAACAACCCCTGTGCTGCTTTTAGAGTTTTTTCTTCACAATTGTTTTTTTGGCAGTTTTTTGGTTTTTTTGCTTTTGCAGGGGATGGGGAAGAATAAAAGGGGCTGGAATAGCACAGCTCAGCTGGGACCACAGCCCAGTAACCCCCAGCATGGCTTTCCCCATGCAAACCCAGCATGGCTTTCCCCATGCAGCAGCCACGTACTCGCCAAAAAGCCAGATGATGCCAAGCACTGCCTGCACTTGGCTGCCTGCACAGGCAGTGGCCAGGCAAGCAGCACACATGCCAGCAGACGGGACAGTGCCCTGACCCACTGCCTCCCAGGTGGGCACAGCACTGGAGCATCCCTGGCCGGAGCATCCCTGTGTCCTCTCCAGCCCTACGCTTGCAGGAGGGCAGCCTGGCAGACAGGCAGCAGGTTCGGAGGCTGGATGTGGAAATTTCACAAATAGCTTTGAGTCAGGAACTGCACAGAGGAGCGAAAGGCGCAGGAACGCTGCCAGAAACACCGCACCGAGCACCGCCTCCTGGCTCAGCAAAATAGATGATGCTATAGAGACCGGAGATGCTCGTGTCTGACGATATGCCCCAAGTCTTGTCATGGCAAAATACTTTATTCTTGTGTTGGAGAAGGGGGACAGCACCTGTTGTGCATGTTATTGCTGCAGGAGGGGCTTGGCTCTGGTGATCCCTGCAATTCCCCCCACAGTGGTTCTCCATGATGGGGGTGAAATAGGGGATAGGAGAAGAGCAAGGGAGCACACACTTCATACCGGGATGTCATCCCCTTCCTCACCACATCCCTGACACGGGGTGAAACAACCCAAAAAAAAAAAAGAGCTAAAGGAGGATTTAAATCTCCCAAAACATGGCATTAAACCTCCCAAAAATATGGCATTAACACAGCAAATTGAGCACATCAGTCGTCTTAACCCCTTCCCAGAGCAAACAGGGAGGTGAAAACAGCAGTCGGGAGAAAGGTTGGGAAATCACCACACTACGAGCAAAAATAAATTAAATATAGAAAAAAAAAATAATCCAAAAGTACCTAAAAACAAAACAGAGTGTGGGGCCACATGCTCACCAAACCACACCTGACACCCCCACGCCGCAGGGAAGGGGTGCCCAGCCCAGCCAGGGAAGCATCCCCCCTCCTTCGTGTCTGGGGTACCCCATTGCAGAGTGTCTAAAGTTGCCCCCAAATTTAAACCTGCCAGGCCCAGGGGATACTCACCCCTTGGCAAGCTCCCCTGAAATAAGAGCCTGGGCAAATTAATTAGCACATTGATAAGAAAATTTGTCTGCTCCCAGGGAAAGCTATAAAGAGATTTGCCACTTCACTGCTTTGCTTACCCATGGGACTTTTTTTTTTTTTTTTAAGGGCATTACTTACTTACTTTTCAAGTCAGCTCTGTGTACCTTTACAATTTCTAATTTTCCCAGCTCATGCCTCTCCTTTTCATACTGCTTTCCTTGTTTTCAGCCCTCCTCTCCT
>NW_010122752.1:0-837 GCF_000699245.1 Pterocles gutturalis
TTCATTTCCTGGAATGCTGGGTTCATTAAATTTCAGAGGTGACACATGCTGTACCTTACTACAACTATAAAAATAAAGAAGCTATTCATAGGTACTGCACAGATGTAACATACTGTGCCAGTGTCTATCATGACCAACTCCTGGGTCTTTTTCAGTCTGATTTTCTCTTTTGTTGATCGTACTGCTTTATGAAGTCTTTTTTCCATTAAAATAAAAAAAATTCACTTTAAGTTTGAGTGACGGCTCAGATACTGGATCAGACTAAAAGTGCAATAACCTGATGTGGAACAGACAGTAACAGATAATTAAGAAATTACTTTAAAAATATAGAATTAAGTTATTGGAGATTTGATGACTTCCTGAGCTGAAGTTTACTTCTGGACCATCCTCTTTAATAGACCCTGCTGGAGTCATCCTTCAGAAAAACCTCTGTACTTTTAAAAGCCTATTTATACCTCTTGTCTCCACAGCATCCCATGGCAATGAGTTTTACATTTAATTTTGTGAGTGAGGGGGGTGAGGAGCAGAGTATCTTCTGGTTTTTTTTAGCCTGTTAGCCTAAAAAGTTTGCTGGGACCTTCCCAGTTCTTGTATTACAAGAAGCAACAATAAACCCTCTTTACTCTGTTCCTGAACGGTCCCAGACTAGTTACTTTCTGTACAGGAGGAGAACCTTAATGCATATCTATAGATAGACACAGCTATAGAGAGCATATTTGCAGTGGATTACATTTTTTTAATATGGCATGAAAATTAACCCTTCATCCTTTGTTAATATTTAATTTTCCTCTCACTGGGCTCAAACTCTTACTACTGCTACTACTGTTGCTGTTATTT
>NW_010122753.1:0-17241 GCF_000699245.1 Pterocles gutturalis
GGTGCCCTCCCACCTCCCCGGGGCCGAGTGCTGGTGCCCCCCTCGACGGGCTGAAAGCTGCCCTCGCCTGCTTCGTCCCTCCCCAGCTTGTCTCCCGCGGGGGGACCTGAGCTTCCACGGGCTAAATCACATCTGTCCCCTTTGACATGTGCTGGGGATCGGCGGTAATTAAGATGAAACGGGATATGTCGGGAGTGAGGGGGTTTGTGCGAGGGCGGCATTAGGGAGGAGAGCGGGGCTCAGAGCCGCTGCTGTCCCGGGGGAGGCCTGGGCGCCCCCGCACCCAGCCCTGCCCCGGCTGTGGGCACAACCCTGCCTCCACCCCGATCCCGCCACCCCAGGAAGCGTAAATCCCGGCTGGTGATGGCACACAGAGATAGGGAGACCTCAGGGATCTGTCTGAAGTCCATAAAGGAAAACCACTATTTCCTAGAGGAAAACCCCCTGGCTATCAAAGCCTGGAGGAGGCATCCTTCAGCAGCAAACCGGTGCCTGATTCAAAACAGCTGTACCAAAACCACCCCAGCTCTCCCAGACACCATCAGGCCAGCAATCCAGCTCTGCAAAGGGGACAGGCCTCTGGCTCTGCTTTATCACTGCCGAAAGGCAGCAATAGGTTTAGGTGCAAGGGACACCTATTGCCTCCAGACACCCACAGAAAGTGCTGAGCCACCAGGTCACAACTGGAGAACCGAGAACAGGGTTTGAGAGGGCCAGCTAGAGAGCCTTGCACAGACAACACAACATCTCTTGAGTCATTTGTGCCTCCATCAGCATCCTGGCACCTTTGACTTGTCATAAACATTTTGGCAGGTGTTCTGCCAGCCTTGCCTGAGAGTCTTCTTGAGACCCCATTTTTTATGGCCTGAAAATCTCCTCCCTTTTAGCTTGTCTCAGACTGCCATATTGTCCTTGTCTGGAGGGCTACATTGACCTCTTAAATGACAAGTTCCTTTCATGATTATATACATGGTTCTAAAATGCATCTGACTCACTCTGTTTTACCCTCAGGAGACCTCAGCAAGGGCTTTGTCCTGAAATGGGCAGCTTTGTGACTGGTTTCAATAAGTCAAGAGCTCTTGTGTTCCTAAGCATTAAAGAGGATTTAAACTTTTTTATATACATATAGGATTAAGTGAACCTCTAGTTCAGTGTCAGATCTTTTTCATTTTTGAAAGAGTTCAATCTCAATCAGACATCTAGGGATTTATTGCCAAGCTTGTCTCAAACAATTCCCACATCGTCGTTGTTTTATATTGTTTCAAGTAATAGTCTTGTTTCATTCACATGATTGCACTGTGATTTTGATGTGAGCTAGTGATAGCTGTGAAATCATACGCTGCAGGTAAGCAGTCATTCAAATGTGTCTCAAAAATTGTACCTGATGGGGAGCAACAACATATCTCATAGTTGTTTCTGTTTCCAGGTATTCTTGAAATAACTGCTGTTGACGTTGGAATCGTTGCCATCAAGGGCTTGTTCTCTGGCAGATACCTGGCCATGAACAAAAGGGGCAGACTTTATGCATCAGTAAGTTTTACTTAAGACTGGCATATGCCTGTCATTTCCTATGGGGAGAATAGGTCCAGTAGGAAGCACTGATTCCTTATAAATACTTATAGATATTAGTGGGAGTCTTGCCTTTTCAGCCCAGCCAATACTTCCCCTCAGTGAATAAAATACTTCACCTTAGAGTTCTTCACACTCAGGGGCGTACTAAGGCATATTTATCAGTGTGTATACTATACACATTATCTACCTACTTGAATTTCTTCCATTGTCTTTGATTACATCCCTAGCAATCTTGTGATCTCTTACTGTATAGCGGCCATACTGTGCAGTTTCTCCAGGAATCCTGTGGTATGGAAACAAATTTGAAGAAGGTAAAACATGACTAAGTGAAATTTGCTTCCTCCAACTGGTCATTATACGTAATTCTGTTTATTTGAACAGCATGATACATCCTCAAGCAATGCAAGCTTTTTCCATGTGAATGCAACCTAGGTAACACAATCAACTCGGGTGCCTCCCTGGTTTAATGTATTTTACTCCACCTTTTCAAGAGTGTTCTGATAACATTTACTACCCAGGTTCTGTAATGTGTCTCACGCGATGCACACTGATTGAAGGGTGTGTGTGTAAAGATGATGGTTCTTTGCTGGTGCAGAGAAGCAGATCCAAAACAATTTTGGCAAAGGAAAATGCAGCTCAAGTGGAATGAGGACATACCACCTCTGCTGTGCCAGAGCTAGGGCTGGGCACTGCTATGCTTCCGGTTAATATTCTGACCAAAATGGATGTGGTTATCAATGGAGCTCCTCCATCAGCTCAGAGTCAGCGATTGCCCCAGAGAAATTAATGGGAAGGGTGAATTTTCAAATTCTTTCTCCTCTTTCTCTCTTTCTTGTTCAAAATAGGTAAGTTTTTCCTGCAGATTCATTACACTGAATTAAAATAAGACTAAACAAATTCTGAGTAAAAAGCTCCTCTCCTAGAGTGGAGAAAAGCCTAGAGTAGGACAGCCCAGAGAGTCCTTTTCTCCTGGACTTCCCTTTCTAATGTGAGGAGCATCAGGCCATCCCAAAGTTTGTTCAGTTGTCACGTGCCAAGGAATATCAGCCATGAAGGGTTTCTGTACAACTAGAAAAGATAGTTTTTGCTATTCCAGCTCAAGTTTGAGAGGCTGTTTCAGACTTGTGTTTCAGAGCTGGAGGGACAACCCAGGAAAAACTATTCCACTCCATCTTTTTTTTTGCAGAAGCAGCAAAGGGTGAAGGCTCAGCTCAGGAGAAACTTCCTGGCTTTGCTTGCCTAGAAAAAACTGACCAGCAACTTTACTGACGTTACCATGCCAGCAACCTCTGCAAGGCTGCTACTTCAAATAAGACTGACTTCTTTGGAGATAATTATACAGGGAGCATTTATGAAATTATATTGGAATAACTCAATTTTCCCTAGGATCATGAATTTTCTCATGTCAATAAAATGAGTTTGTTGAGTCTGCAGAATTCCTTTCTGTCCATAGCAGATGGTGATAATCCTCTGGTTTTATCCTCAATGACAAAACTTCCACAACCTGAACTGAGGCAGACACCAAGACAAATCTACCTACATGTGGCAGTTGCGTGAGCTCCAGCACCACAGCATGTGAAAACCTTGTCCTTGCAAGGAAGGGCACTTCCGTTTAACATCTGGGAAGCTGAGACATGTGGAGTCTTTTAAAACCTTGTTAAATGCCTATCAGCATTGCTGGGGAGCGAACAGCATTAAAGACATGTTGTTAATGGAGCCTACGGCTTCTCTGGCCCCAGCCTGGCTACCTGTGCCCTTTCCCTGTCTTCCACAGAGGCGATCTAAATAAAAAACCTCTGGAAAGACCACAGTAGTGGTTCCCCTCTGACTCTGTGCTTTACACATGCTAGACACTGAAGTCTTAATCACACAGGGACAACAAAGATGATTTTGTAGTTAAGAAAAGATGTACAGTGTGGGAGGTCCTTTATTTGCACTGTTTCTACCACTCCCACGGAGGAGGAAGGGGTTCCTCTTGCCAGGCTTTTGCACACACTTTTCTCTCCGTTGAGGACCAGATGAAAAGGGACAAATTTTGACAGATCGTGTAAAATGTGGGCAGCCAGGGTGGGTGCATGTTCTCCCTTACCATTTGCGAGAAAAGAGCAGCCTAGCATTTTGGAAGAACACACTGGTGGGCAGGGTGTACTTTAATTTTGTTATGCTGAAACAAACAAAGAAGCTTCATAAAGGTGCTGTTTGCTGCTCAACTATCTGTAACAAACCAAATGTAATAGACTGCAGGTGTATCTAACTACTACTAGACCAATTAAAGAAACAAGTTTTACATTAAACTATAGTATCTTACCTTTTTAATTGATGTCAAAGGTTGATAGGCAGCAATTAAATCATCTATCCCATTCTACAGGTGCATTTAGACCTGTAAGCACAAAAAATCTAAATTTACAGCTGAAAAATCAGCAGAGCTGTTCATTCCTATTCACATGCCATTTTTTGTTTTCAATTTGTTTTTTGTCCTCTTTCTGTCTCTGATCCACAGAGTACACTCGCACTGCTGCCAGGGAGCACCGCGTCACACAACAGTTCAGGCTCAGTGCTTCTCTTCCACTCACCTTCTGTAGCACCAGTTTGAGTTTTTCATGCCACACATGTCACTGTCTTTATCCTGAAAGTGAGCAGAGTCTTGCGTAAGACTTTAGTCAAGTCTTGTTCAGGTAGAAGAAGACTATTGCCTATATAGTCTTAAACTTTGTCATGTTTGCTTTACAGGAAAATTATAATGCAGAGTGTGAGTTCGTGGAGAGGATCCATGAACTGGGTTATAACACCTACGCATCTCGTCTGTACCGAACTGTACCTAACAGAGCTGGCACCAAGCGCAAAGCCACAGCCGAGAGACTCTGGTACGTCTCAGTCAATGGGAAAGGACGACCCAGAAGGGGATTTAAAACTCGCAGGACACAGAAATCGTCTCTCTTTCTGCCCAGAGTATTGGATAACAAAGACCATGAAATGGTCCGACTGTTCCATACAAACGTGAAATACCGAGAGAGTCTCTTGAAGCCTCTGAGCAAGAATCAACGAAGAAGGAGAGGACGCTGATGGGGGTGGGGGAAGCTCGTACAGGGGTTGGAAGTGGCTGAGAGTCTTCAAAATACTACTAAAAAAACTAACAGCTGTGATTGTATGACAGGCATTAACATGGATATTTTTTATACACTGTATAATATAACTGAAAGTCACATCACTTACTTCTAGCTATTGTAGAATTATTATTTGTGGTAAAAAGAGATGTGAGATAAACTAAGGCACATTCAAATGTAAATTAGTTGGATGTAATAATTTTGTCAATTATTTTCACATTTTCTTTTCTTAAAAAAAAATGATTTTCATTACTGGTATTTTCATTCTAACTTGCCATAGGGTATTATCTCTGTGACCCTGTCCTTCCAGATCATACGCCTATTTTACACTTACCAATTCTGTGTCCCCAGAGAAAGCATAGCACTTTCACGGTTCTTCTGGCAGTTCCTCATAAAAGGCTACATCCTTATTTTTACGGAATACAAGAGTTAGAAAACCTGTTTATTTTTTAACTTACATACTGTATTTTATGATCAGTCAGTATCAATTATATTTTTTCCATGACTGTCTGAGAAACCTAAAACTATAAGCTACTTTAAACATTTCAACAGATCTACACATTACTAGACTATTCCTGAATTTCTTTAATTAAAAACCCAAGACACCTGACAATGTCATTCAAATAAATGAATGTTGGTAAAGTGGCGTTTGCATTGGCCAAGCTTTAGCAGTACATACTTGCTTATCCACTGATGAATCCTCTCCTAAAACAGGATCCAAATATGATGTGAAAGCCGAGTTTGTGTTATGGACTGAACTTGCAGTACAGGAATATTCAGCATTGGGAATGAGAATCTTTTTCAGGTACTTTTGTTTAGACAAGTTTTCTACAAGAAGTCCTAGTTCTAGGTTAAATAGGTTTTAACTATTCGAGGGTAACAATAACAGCCACATTGGGCATACAGAAACTGTAGCAACTTGAAACACAGAAACTGAAAAAGAAACAGAAGAATTCAGATTTTCAGTTTTGTTTACTCTCCTGGGAACCACACAAGGTCCAAACTACTGCAGAATTCAAGGTATCTTTTGGAAGCTGTTTGTATCAGTGAAGAAAATTAAGTTTTGTATCCTGGGCATTGGGGGTGTTTTGGGGACACACTGCTGACTACACCACGCTACCCTGTCTCAGCTCTCTATTTCCCTTCACATTACTGGTGGCAGCTGATCGATTCGACTGGCAGGAAAAAGATAGGAACACAAGGAGTCCTCACAGCTCTCAAGCCTCAAGAACAAAATGCAAGGGAAGGAAAGTGTCAGTAAGCCCAACTGTCAGGGAAAGATCACCTACAGCTGAAGATTCAGAGAGCTGGTTTTCCCCATGTCTGGTTTCTGGGCCATGTTTATTTTCTCTGCTTTCAGATCTACTTCACCTCAACTTGCAAGAAAAACAAGATCCATTCTCAGCTTTCTCTCCCCCAATAATTGTTGCTGTAAAGCTAATGACTGATGACTGCATTGGGTATTTTTGATACAACCCTGATTGTCTACAGAGAGTGGACAAATCCCATTTCCCAAGGCACAAAGATGGCTTCTTCACACCAGCTCCAAGTCCATTTCCTATCAAACCTTTAGTCTTCACTCTCAGCTTTTCTCAAGGGGGAGCGCTTGTGCTGACTGTATCCCTTGATTTACTGTCCCTGTTTTTATCAATTTTTCCTCTCATTCTTTTCTCCTTCTACCTCTCTTTTACAGATGGTCAAGCTACTATAATGCAACAGCAGGTAATTGCTATAGGTGACACAGGAATATAATTAATTACAAAACAACTGCTTACTCCTTTGGTTAGAGCTGTATTGCATGGTTGTTGTAGGAATATTGTTTTAACCACCTTCCCACACGGAACTGCAATGAAATTTAGCTTAACACAAGAACTATATCCTTATTTCAGTTTCAGTTTTCATCCCAACTATGTCTAAAATACTGACACTGAAAAAAAAAAAAAAAGAAGAGAGAGGAGACAAAAAAAAAAAAAAAAAAGAAACTAACTGATTTGACACAATGGCATTTTAAGTACTGTAAGTAAGTGATGATTTTCACATCAACCTAAAACAATTTTACTGGCATTCTTAGAATTTTTCTCTGCTCAGTCTCATTGCAGCAATTCAAAGGAGATGGATTTGGGATTTGTCTTTTTTTTTTGTCTTTTAAGAAATATTAATGTTCTTGTTGAAATACTTTTCATTACAGGCATTCATTACTTAATGTTCTTTTAGCAACCTTGAATTCCACAGTTCCAGATACTGACAGGCTGAAATCCTATTCATGATAATGATCCCAGTTGTATCCTATATCCCATTTTATTTATTTGGACCAGAACCTTACAGGTTACCTTACAAGAAGCAATATATTTGAGTTACTGTTACTTTCTCCTTACGATTATAAAGCCAAGATGTGTCTCCTTTTTAAAAAGTTTCTTGAGAGACTTTATACCTTTCCATCCTACAGGTGTTTTTTTGGTTTTTTTTGGTTTTGTTTTTTGTTTTTTGTTTTTTGTTTTTTTTGCGGATCAGGTAGACTTTACCCACTTTAGATTGTAGAGTTTCTGCAAACTTCACATACTCCAGATATTCACTGACATCCATAAAAGAGCACAAAACTATTGCTGTTCTCTGCCTGGAACCAGGAGATCATGGTCACAACATATCATGCCAATGCCCAGGCAAGCTGCTCTGGATGGCCCTGACTGAGGAGAGGGGTTGGATCTTTCTCAGCTTGGCTTTTCCTCCTTTTTGAGGTCCGTTACTCTGCCATCCTGAGATTTTATTTTAGTAATTTTGTGATATTTCTGACTCTCTGTTTCACCTCTTGCTGTAGGTCTGATTTTCATTTCTACGAGCCCTGCTACCATTACTCATTTGCTTCACCAAGAACAGCAGTGCACCCTGTTTGTGTTTGGAAACTGCTTCACACTCATACCCTCAGCATTTAGAAGAGAGACTGATGACATTTCTCAAGGTAATCTTATTAAATTACAAAGAATGTATAAAATCTATTTTCCTCAGTCACTACAAGCATGAAATAATGCTAGAGGGGTTTTTTGTTCATACTTTTTAATAGCAGTTCCTAGCCCCAAACCCTCTCTGTTTTAAGTCCTTTTGTGAGCTCTTGGATTTCCTGCTTTACTTCCTGATGTTTCCTCTTTCTTCTCTGCTTTTCTTCCCAGATGTACAACCCTCTGCAAAACAATAGGCAAATAAATCCTTTTGACCACACGTGCCTTTGCTTTGGGTGGTTGCATGAACCTGGTTTGGGAATGGGGCCGGTATTAGTTCAACTATTCAATCGACAAGGCTTAACTGTTTCTTATAATTGTCTGAACTGAGGATGTGGTTACTCCCCCAGCTTTCAGGTTTAGTCCCATCTAGAGCAGTTCATGCTGAAAAAAATCTGGACAGCAAAACTGTTACAATACACTGATATTCATCAACTATTGGATTCACAGCCACATCAGTAAATATGAGCTCAGAGGAGCAGACAGGCAAATATATATAAAAATGTAGCCAGGCAGGGCCATGTGAGACATCACAAAACAATGCCATTGAAAAGTCTCTTTGAGTTACAGCGAAAAACTTTCCCCCAAGCATTCTGCCACTGCTGTGCATTGACAGCCAGAATCTCCCTCTCAGATGTAAACAATAACCTCAGAAAATAAAGCTGTCAATGATGACAATGAAAACTTTGAATCTTGCTTCTTATTTGTATTTGATACAAAACATGACATTATTCATACTTATATATACGTGCATTACATAATTATATGGAATTTGCCTCTGAAAAATGCATAATCAAGTGCATTAAAAATGAGGAAAACTGAGGGAGAGTACTGAAAGGGAGAGTTTTACAATGTACCTCTCTGAAAACATATTAAAAAAAGATAAGCCAAACCTTTCTAAGTTTAGTCGTCATGAAATTACTGGATGTCATATACATACAGCAAATGCAATTACATCTTTGAGCCCAAAGCAGACAAGATTCTACATGTTTTTATACTCTTGCAATTGAAACATTTCAATTTTAGCTACCAGTAATGTGCTGATAGACCTTATAAAAAGAGACATTCTATTAGGACAACCTTTTGTGCATTGTTTATGTGCAGAATTGTTTTATAAGATCCAAATGATTGCAAAGGAGATCAGCATGCTGCTCTGCCAAAAAGATCTTGATAGGAACTGCTGTGATCTGTTTTATCAAAATGATAATCTGTGCACAGAAGGACCTTACTGACAGCTCTTCTTTTTCTCCTTTTGGAACACAAACTATTTTTGTTGGTAATAAATCTAGCACTTAGAAGTATCACAAAAGAAGTGTCTTTTACCAGGAAAATGCACCAACAAAGAACCAAACAAGTGAAACAACATACGGTGGGATTAAATGCATTAACTCCCACTAATTCAAATCCAGCTTGTTAGAGTATTCCTTGTGGTGTCAGTCATTTAGCATTTACATAATGCAAGCTATATCTGATATGATTTACAAATGAGCTAATGACAAATCCTTCAGACTTCACAGGCAAGAGACCGATGTTGGAGTTTGGGCTTCGAGCTTTGCTGCAGCGGCCCAAGCACAGGACATGGAGGAGCAGCGTGGGCTTTGCCCCAGCTCTGTGTGCTGATGTGGTGATCTGGAGTGAAATGGGGTCTGTCTCCATGTTTCACTTTGTTTTCCTGACTCTAGGATGCAAGTGCTCATGACCCATCTGTGTCACACCACGGAATAGAGCTGCAGTTGCTGACAGTCTCACCGGTCTCCATTTTCTCTGTGGGCAGGTAAGGCATAGGGGAGGGACGCTAGCATGTCAAAACCAGGGAACTGTGAAGAGTGTCTGCTGATGAGCCAGATCCTGACAGGTATTACTGCATCTTCTAGAGCTTAAGAAGTGGATGTTTGGTGTCTTCCATCACCCTTTGGTTGCTTCTGGTCTCCTCAGCATGTACAAGCTGTACAAGTCTTTGGGGACGGACGAATTTCTGTTTTTTCTTTGTTCTGGTAGTGGTATTTTAAAAACTGATCATGGATTCCTAGCTGTTGCTACAGCCATTTTTCCAAATAGTGAGTTCCTTGGTTTGTCCACAGAAAAGCTTAGCTGCAAGCGTGGAGATGAGCAATGTGAGGGATGTTCACTTCTTTGTGGTTGTTTTTCATGTTTTTCACTTGCTGGCCAAGGCAGCACCTATAATGGGAAGTGGTGTAGTGGATGCAACCCTGAGAGACAAACTGGCCCAGCAAAGGAAACATTTGAAGCTGCAAATGTTGCTTTACACATTTTGTGGTCATGACAGTGACAGTAAAAAGAAGCTACCAGCTTCTAAAATGTAAAAAAGATACCTGAAAGTATTGCATGAATAAAAGCAGACACGTAAGTAACAAGGCGTAAACACTTTTACTTGAATTTGACATCTTTTTCTCCAATTTGAGGACAAATTTCATTCTTGTTACTATCTTCAGGGAAGCTATTGGGCAGGAAGAGCACTGAAGAATTTAATCTTATGGAATGATTTGAACCGATTCATACCATAAAGTTCAGCTTTTCAGCTATAATTGCTTGGTGTGACTCCACCACAGGTGGTTATTCCTCCCAGTGCACTGGAATAATTTTCCACCTGATGTTACAACACTGTAAAAGCTTAAACAAGATTTTGGAGTACTTTGAGCCTTTTGTAAATGTGTGCAGCAAACAGGCCAGGGGCGTATTTGAATAAAATTGTTATTTATTTGTAAGCGAAAGGTGCTTTGCTTTTCTGATGTACTGTTCCCCAGATGAGACCACTGCCCATAACCATGGAGTTGGGAAGGTTTGTTTCAGTGGCATGAATTAAAAAAAGCAGAGGGAGAGAGTGAGAATATGTATAAATATGTATAAACACATATAAATACAAGGGAAACTAGTACCCCTGAGAGAACTGAAGAATGTCACAAAACTGAAGAGCTCGGATAAGGTAGCAGTTTCTTTAGTTCATGCGCCTGATTCCTCTTCTATTAAGGATTTCTGTTCTTCTTTCTTGGATTTTAAGTGGCAAAATACTTTGCATAGGGAGAAACTGTATTCAGATGATTTATTATTTTATTTTTTAAGCTATCTCAAATAGTGCCTTTGAAGCTTGCGGTGGAACTCAAGTTCAAATGTCTCCTGTTTCCTTTCAGCAGGTTTGAAGGATTTGGGAAGATGAACAAGCAGATCTATAATTAAAGAACAGTCGATGGTAACTGTCCTCTTTTGTTAGCATTCTTGGGCCACCTCCAAATTTAGATGGTTAAAGAGAACTCTGTCTCGTTTTAGTTCTGCCATAGTTTACATGCCACCATTGCATAGCAGCAGAGGAGCCTTTCTGAAATCCAGGCTACATCCCCTTTTGACCACTAAAACAAACTCATGGTCTGAACTTTACATATTAAAGAAAATACTATGCCTCCCTACAGTACCAGTCCTAAACACTGTAGCATCTTTATTGCAGTCTACAATGTCTGGATTTGAAGCACAGTGTTTTGTCTGTGAGGAGAATGTAGAGACATCCTGATGCTAATGCAAAAGTAAGTAAGAAGCACAGGGTAGCGATGCTGGCTGGAGAGCTCTTGAAGGACCCAACCCCGGTGGGATGTGCAGTTCTACTGATCTGGAAATATCTCTGTCACCCACTGCTTGATTTTGCAAATTTTTGTCCTGAAGCAAAGAAAAGTACCACAAGAACTGACACTAAGATGTTTTTGAAAGGAATGTCTTTCATTTGGAAAGAACCTTTTCTGGAAGCTGTCCAGAAAATTATACTGTCCAATAAAACATCATATGTGATGACCTGTGATGATCAGCCACAAAAGATAATAATTTATCTTAAATACAACCTTATCTTTTGACATTATTCCTTGCATGGATTTTGGGAGGAGAAATGGGCTAATTCATAAAATACGACCAGAATTCAGTGTCTTTAGATACTTCATCAGGTATGGCTTCCCCAAAAAACATGGACAGCAGATCAAGGCTCCATTTTCCTTTACGCTCCTACTAGGAAAAGTCACACAAATGTTACTTTATGTGGCCAGAAATGAACTAGTCTGAAAGAAGTCCACTGGCAATCTCTGAGACTGTAGCACTGGAAGGTAAGTGACACACATTGCTAGGCACAGCATAGCTACGGTATGATCCCACATGCTTGGTTGACACCACAGACATCGGATTCACACAGGCATGTGTTGCTCAGACTATGAAACCAACTGAAAATTATTCTTAAATCCTTAGACATTTTTTCATGGCAACATGGGTCTAAAACTACAGCAGCAGAAACTGAGTTTATTTGTGTCCCGTAGTCTGTCTGCTCTGAGGATCTGTTAGCCATATTCAGTAGGGCATATGGAAAGAAAACCCTCTGGACCATATTAACCCTTTCTTCCCCCAGTTCTGGATGAAGAGCACACTGCATTTCCAGTGCTTTACTGCAAATGCATTCAAAAAAAATCTAGGAAACTGAGATGCTCCAAGATCTTGTCAAGCAGGGACTAGAATGATAAAACAAAGTTCTTCAGAATACAATTTTTCCTTATTTTCTTTTTTTTTTTTGTACTTAAATTTCCTAATCTAAATGGAGCAGAGTGATCCTATATATTGTCTGCTTTTTCTTAGACTCAACAACGCAATGTTGTTTCCTCTTAAATCTGTATTGCACAGCCTAACTTGACTCTCTTGTACATCATCCCTTTCTGTGGTCCATTTCTCTAAGCGTTTTCCCAGCTCAAGTAAAAACTTGTACAAAAGACTTCTCCCCTGAAACTTCCCTCCCTGTAGGCCCATGCTTTTACTTCTGGTTCAATACTTCTGCATGCATTTTCAGAGAATACAATCCCTTCTTCACTTTTCCTCTCCTTTGCTCTATGTAGATAGAACACCTGTACAGCTTGTGGTGCTGCTCCCTCCACGAGATTGGCAGAGGAAAAGGAAGAAAAGAAGCAGAAGCAGGAGGGAAGAAGAAACAGAATCAGTTTCAAAAACTACCCTGGAGAACCCTGACAGGTGAAGGCTGATGGGGTTTTATTCAGCACACACTTCCAGGAATAAAGCACTTTATCTGTGACAAACAAAATGCATATTTTCACACCAATGACATAATTTACTTGCAGATGTGATACTTCAAGTTCACTTTAAGCTCACACTTTCTGTTTGTCTAGAATGTTTGTGATGGCAAACCAGTAATACATTAACAGTTCTAAAATTGCGTATTCAACTTTGGTGGCACATGTGTGTAAAAGAAGCAAATAAAGCAAAATCAAGGAAACAAGCTGCTCTCATCCTCAGGGGGTATCATGACTTTGCAGGAGCCAGTTCAGTAGAAACTGGTATTACATTTCAGGAACTTGGCTCAAGTGTACAACCCCATTGTATCTGAGCTACTGTTCAACCTTGGTGCTAGTGAAAAGCACCATTTCCAAGTAATTCTACATTTTGGAGCAGAAGGATGGCCAGTTTTATTGCTTCTGCAAAGACATAAACCTGCCCAAAGCTCTGTGAGATCTCTTCCTCCTTTTTGCTTTCAACGGAAGTATTCGAAGTAAAACTAGCTCCTTCCCTTTGTGAATAGTTTTGTACAAACTTTTGCATAGCTTCAGTACAGTTATGAGAGGGGAAATGGTTTTGGGCTAGCTGAATTAATTGCAAATTGATTTAATGGGTCCAATTACTGAATCTGAGTAACCAAGGTTTTGAATAACTGAGATACTTTTCAATGTAAGCAATAAATACCAGGGATAGAACTGTATTATAGGAAACAGAGACTGTGACTGAGCTTTGGATAATCAAGATTCTAGTTTGTATCATGTGTACTTTGGCAGCAGCTGAATCCTATAGGAATAAAAAAGTAAGAACATGTGCAAACTGCGGTATGACACTACCACTGTGACCTCGTCAACAACTTCAAGGTCATCATTAGGAGAGTCTTCAGCTTTTTTTTTTTTTGCCTGGTTGCACGTGGGTTGTTAAGATTTATTACAATCATTGCAAAAGAGCACCTGCTAAATGTCAAAAGATTCCTGGGAAACTTCAAGTGTTTTGCTAAGGCAAAACTACACCTTTTACACAGCTTTCAGGAATCTAGCTCAATGGAATATTAGTCTAGTCTTCACTGGTTTGTTCATGCTCTAAAGCAGAAGCATAACCACAAGTGATATTCAGAAACATATTTGTCCTCCAGACAAATTTACCTGTGTCTAAAAAGATCCATGTCTTGCTACCTGGGATTCCTGATATACATCAACTCTCGGTAAGGACCAGATTTTTGGCTGAAGTCAGTTGGTGTTGCTGTACCGGCTTTGGTGAAGCTGTGAGGAGTCACACCAGCTGAGCACTTAATCAGGAGACTAAGCACTGTCTAAATGTATTAGGAAAAATTAAATTTGACTTGGGAAATTTATACTAAACAAACATGGAGAAATATCTGAATTTTCAAATTTCTAGAGTTTTTTGCTGAAATTTGCCATGCATCTCCTTTGGCTGTGCTGCAATGTTCCTCCCCTACATCACCATTTTATTTTCAGCTCAGTGATTATCTTTTTTTTTTTTTACTTTAAGCGATGAAACTCTCTCTGCTTTTCAAGACTAATATATGGCCCCTGAGTGAAGGCAAGGCTGTGATTCAAATCAAGAGTTCTGTTGACATTATAATCCTTAGGAGCACAGCTGGAGCATTTCATGAACGGTAGCAAAGACCCTCCATTGATTTACTGCCTTGGTATTCAACCAGGAGTCCATGTTCTGTGTCATTAGCTGCAACATACAAAAAATAACTCAGTGAACTTCTAATTAAGGCATTTAGCATCTTGCCTATCTTGTAAGAAAAGATTTGTGCTATATATGAGATGATGCTGCTTTTATGGATTCTCCCCTATTTTTATAGCAGGAGGGCTTCAGGCGCTAAGAAGGTCCTGCAGGCTATAAACGGGATATACACCAAAGCTGCTCTCTGACCCTTCCAAGCAAAAGACCAAGCAGCGTGGGGTGGCAGGAATTTTCATGTGTCTCCCCCAAGCTCTGCACCTTTTCTTTTTGTTCCAGTTTTACATAGACCTTTCCTAGCTATAATCACCCCTAAAGCATTAAAAAAAAAAATCATTCCAATTCTTACAAGAGTTGCAAAGGAGATCCATGGCTCTGCTTCAGGGCAGCAAATGAACCCTTCCCTTTCTGCAGTGCCAGTCCCTGGCCATAACATGCATGAGAGCAATTTCGAAGCCGTGCTCTTTCTCGTCTCACCCCTCGTTCCCAGGCAGAGAGTGACCACGCTGCCAGCCCCCACTGACCTGAAGATGAGAGTTCCCTAGATTGTTTCCAGCTTGCACTGCTAGCCCCGCTGAATGAATGCACTTACAGTATATTTGGGGTAGTGACTCACAAGAAAGTCATGAATGCCCCCTTAAGAGGCTGTTAAAAGCCCCCTGGTAAGAAGTGTTTTGATTTTCCTGTTTTCGTTGTCCAGGCTGCCTGCAGATATTTCCGCAAGTCTCCAACACAATTTTCTCAATTCATTGTCCAGGCAGCAAGTTGCACCCTAAAAGGCAACAAAGCAGAGGTGCAGACCCTAATCTGACACCGCTCCTGTTTGTCACCGCCATAAAGCAACAACCAGAACACACACAGCCCTTCTAGTCATCGCTGAGGGTACCAAAGTGCCAGCCAGGACCAAAGCCACTGGAGCTCCTGAACACCTTTCACTTGCTTATCTGCCCGCTAATTTCCATGGCACTTCAGACAGCCAGACACCATGGAAATTCAAGGGTTTAGGGATAAAGCTCTCTTGGCTGTTCCCAAGTGCATCAGACATTTTTTTTTTTAACCTTCAGAAAGTACTTCAGAAACTTCATTGATACTCTCAAAAATACCATGAAGTAAGATTGTTATCCCAGAGATTTACATCTCCAAGAGCTACGAGGTTTAATGACTTGATCAAGACCAAAGAAACGTTGATATTGAAGCAGGGTCTGGATTCAAAAAAGGGCTCAGAACAGCCGCAAGATCTGGAGTCGTGAGTGTTATATTTGGACTGAAAGACAGCTGTGAAAAGGAAAAATGGCATATGTCCTTTTTTTTTTTCTTTTGGTCTGAACATGCAGCAGGGGATACAGTGCTTTCATAGAAGTTGTTGGCTGCTTACCTTCTTTCACCTCTTACATTTCTTTTCTTCAGGTGTCTTCAGTGTAGTTCAAGCCCTAACAGTCTCTGGGTTTCCAACTTTCCTTCTCTTACTGACCCAGAGCTTCATCTGCTCAGAGCTCTCCTAAAGCTGCCCTGTGCCAGGAAGACGGTAGTGAAGACCTGCCCCGATGTCTATTGGTACATCTAGAGCTTCGTGACACAACCCTTACTGAATAATTCTTTGCATGGCCCATCACTGTTTTGTTTGACCCACATTGTCAGAGACTGAGTTCTCCACAAGGTGTATGACAGCAATACAACAACGCTGTGAAATCGTAAGGCTGCTCAGCTCAGCAGCAATCCCCCCATCAAGGTGGTCCCCCAGCCATAAAGATCCCATCACCTTCTCCAAAGTGGGCCAGTTAGAAACATAAAAAAGAAAAACAGAATAAGGCAAAGGAAAGCTCAAGACAAAACTTTTGAGCCTGGAAATCTCACAGGGCAAACCAGAGCAGACCTCTTCTGAATCACTTGCAGCTTTACAGCTGGATGAAACAGGTCCAAACCCTGTGAAATGGGCAATTGCGGGGGCCAGCCTCTTGTGCCAGAATCACCCTGCCAGTGGGTTAACCGCTGCTTCCCAGGGTGACCCCACATCCTGGGAAAAGCTGGAAAAGTGTCTGGCAGTACTGGGCAGGGTTGTAAGAAAAAAATTCTGTGTGTTTGTGGGCTTTTTTGGAAAAATTGCATCCTCTGTCATTTTGCTGTGAACAACTGGGTAGAGAGAGTGGCTAAGAACAGAAAGCCTGAGTTGCCTTCTTCGCTATTTAAGGGTGCAGAGTCTGCTGCAATGGGGTCCTGATATTTTAGTGAGCCTTTTGGGTATAATAAAAACAAGCAGGATAATAGGTGATTTCTAGCTCTTGGTTTATTGCTGATCTATAGTTGCAGCAGAGCCATTCACTGAAAACCTCTCTCAAGAACTCTTCGTTGTACTCCTTTTGAAAATATTTAGCTGTAATTTCTCTCACTGGCATGAAGAGGAAGAACTGTTACAATATCTCACTTTCAGAACAACAGAAATCTTTGTAATTCGTATATGGTTAAAGACTAAGTGCAAGTCCTGCAGGAGTTGAATGACAGCATGTAGATAAACCAGCCATGAAATATTTCTATCATTGCTACTTTAAAGGTATTCCTTAATGTTATTCTTGTCAAACAAATAAAATATTCCATAATATTCTTTTCTCTTGGAGCCCAGATTCTAACTTGGTGAAAATCAGTGGGAAAAAAACCACCCCACTGATTCGAACAGTGCAGGATCTGACCTTAGTAAAATAATGTAATGTAAAATACTGAGAGCATAAGGTTTATGACTGCTTATTTGGTGGGGCTGGGGTTATCCAATGGGAGAAATACTACCAAAGTCCAGTGAGATATGGTTACCCAGCAGG
>NW_010122753.1:17272-27932 GCF_000699245.1 Pterocles gutturalis
GGAGATTCTGTTACCACACAGGAATCCCACGAGACAGTATTATCAAGAAGGAATCTGTAGTATTCCGTTCACCAGAAGGCAGTAATATTAGATTTTTAGAATTAAATCCTGTGGTATCTGGTTTTATAAGAGTTGGCACAGAAGGAACAGAGGAAAATGCAATGGAAGAAAGATGTCTCCCTGCAACTTGAACTAGAAGCCCTAATTGTTACACCCATTTCCAGCAGAAATAAAATGTCACAGATTTTCCTCATGATCCTGAGACATTTTTACTAAACGTGATATCACTTATTAGTGAAAGATTTTTGGTTTTTTACAAAACGTAGTTTTAATCACTAAAACACCAAGGCATTACTACTATTGTGACTGTTTCTTGACTGGCATAAATAACTTTTGAATTTTTTATTTATAATGGGTTTTGGTTTTATTACTAGCAGACGACTTTACATTATAAGTGTGCAATAGGGTTATTTCACATCAGCACTCACCCAGCTACCGAGCTTTTCAGATCAGTGTCTTACACTGCATGTTTGTGTGATGCCTCACCCAATGACACTTGTCCCGTTTGAACAATACAGAAATGTAAGACAATTAATAAAACATTTTTTCCTCATTATCTTTTTCTTGCAGTGCCAGTAACAGTGGCATATTTGGCAAGAAGTGACTGGACATCTGTTTCGAGAAGACCTAACTGGAGACTGGCCACTACACCTGTAAGTTATGAGAGCCCTTCGCAAGCAATGAAGCGATGAAGAGCATTCTTGGAAAACTATCACCAAGACGCCCAAAGGAGGAAACAAAGGCTTGCTATTTCGATTTCATCACAACATGTAAGTCCGAATGCTCATCATCTCTTAAATGCAATATTTTACATGCTTGTATCATGGTACACCTTTATCAATATTTAAACAGATAAACTCTGATCAAGGATAAAAGTCCCCTTAACATGAAAAGAGTTTAGTGTGAAGAGACAGATCAGTTTTGTGGTTAACCTGAGTACATGTTAAATGAGGACCTAGTGCCAAGTTCCAGGTGTACTTTTCATTCATCGGTATTTCTAAATAGATTATTTCAGCGGCATATCTTTGAAGCTGCACTTTGGAAGGTGAGTGACTGATGCAGTAGGTCACAAACTCACATGTGCCCACACCTCCACACAGAGTCAGGAATGTGTCGGAATGGCTCAACTCTCAAAAAGTTTATCTTATTGAAGACGAGACAGGAAAGCTAAGGACTTGAGGTGAGAAGCTAGAAGGGAGAGTGGAAAACTGTTGAAAAGAGCATTGGTAATTTAGGCTGGGACATTTGAAAGATCAGTCGACAAGGGTACCAAGCACAGCTGCAAGGATCAAGACTGAAAGCCATCGAGGAGAGCACAGTAGCCCCACAGATGTCCTTGCTCCTTGGATCCTCAGTGGGACACGCAGACAGCCATTCCGAAGCATCACATCCTCCTGGCTGCTCTGACAACAAAGGTGTCACCCACGGGACAGTGTCAGGTGTTCCCAGCACTTTTCAAAGCTGCGGAAGGACCTGTCCCTGGAATTCAGACGTGATTACAGCAAGCTGAAAAAAAAAAAAAGAAAAGGAGGTGGCAGGAAGGAATATAAAACTCAAGAGGCATTAGCCTGTTTGCTGTGTTTGAGAATACGTTTGCTTGAGTGCCTGTGAACAAGCAAGCAGGCACAGCTGAATAGTGGGCTTAAGGAAAGTCAGTTTAGCTTCAGAAGAGGGTGTACACACACTGATCAGATCTTAACCCTAAAAGACATAATCAAACAATAGTGTGAGCATGGAAGGCTTCTGAATGTGTTAAGTGGACCATTAGAAAACACAACATCTATAGTGGGGATACTGGTGACACAGAGGTACCAGGGAGATTACAAAGAGAGATTACTGGTAATGACAGATGGAAAAGTTACTGAACCCATGCATCGGAGAGATGCAAATCACAGCCAAGGCGCTTTTGTGATAAGGATTGCCACTCGGTAGGTAATGTTTTGGGACCATTAGTTCACATACCGTGGCTTCACCCAACAGCCCTCAGATCTTAATGGCTTGCAGTCCTGGTGACAACATGGTTGTATCACCCCAGTGGTCCTGGGGCAGCTGAATCCCTGGGGCAGGGACTGTGAGCACCTGAGGACTCCCCACACCTTCGATGCACTTTTTGCTCAGAGTATGACAGGCTATGAAGGCTACAAAAAATTTAAGAGGAACATCGTTGTGAGTGAACCCCACAGTGCAATTCATTCTCTATGCACAGTGAGCAATTTCGTGTGCTGTTACAAGAAGGAAAACATGTCAAATTTGAAATCTTAGAAGAATTAGTAACATCAGTACATTCGACATCAAGCCAAAAGCCAAGCCAATGATTGGTGAATCTTGAGATTGGCAGTCTGTCAGGGAAATCTCATCTGTAAGCAACCATTGACATTTCACAAGTTTTGTCTCATTCTGCTTAGCTAATTGCCTTTTTCTTAAAATAATGTGTTCCTAAAAGCTTTTTCTCTTGTATTGCAAATAAATCATCCTCATCTTCACTTGTTTCCCCAGAGCCTTTCACAAATACTTTCTGCATTGTTAATCTCACCAGCAGCATCTCCTGTGCCTACCTGTATGGATGAGCATGTAATACCTATTTTCAACTATTTGACTTAGGAGCCACTTGTTTCAGTGCTAGAGAGGTGTTTCGGTGTCAGGTGGAGCTGCAAAGCAGCCTGCGTGGCAAGTCACAAGTTTGAGACTTGGAGCAGAAATCTGGTCATGAATTTGGTTTGGGATTTATCGCTTGGCAATTTACAGCACAGCTAGTCAGCAGCTGGCTCTCTAGCCAAAACACACCAGCAGAGAAAAATTGTCATGACAACAGTGTTACAATGCATGCTGCAATGGCACTCTGGTCTACTAAGCCGCAGCTTTCTAAGCTCTCCAAAAAGCTACGGTGGAACACCACTTGCCAGCACAATTCTTGTTCCTCCTCTCCCTCGTTCTCCCAGCCCCAGGTAAACCTCAGGTAGTGGGAGAAAAAGCAGGGGAGCTTCAGAAGGAAAGGAAAGGAGATCTGACTGCAGGTGTAACACATCCCCAGAGTGTGATGTGTTTGTTACAGATTATACTGCTCGCCTCTTCAAATACTGAGAGTGAAAGCTGTCACTACCACCACAAATAAAATTCTCATTAAATCATTTTGGCAGCGGTAATGTCCCCAGTGAGGACTATTGTACCATCATTATGTTCCTTCACCTTTCAATCCAAGAAACAGTCACAAAGACTCCAATGCTTTTTATTTTTCTGAGTTCCTGCATTTGAACTTCATGTGACAAGTAACCTCCTGCTATGCTTGTCCAGCAACTCTCAGGTATATAAATTTACAAATCAAAAATTGGAAGGAGCGGGGAGAAGAAAACACATTAATTTTGAAAGGATTTTTTTAAATGACAGAATCTTTCTTCATCTTTTTAACCCATCACATACTCCTACTCAAATTGAGCTTTTTATCCCCAGAAATAAACAGGGATTCCGAAAAACTCCAGATAATTTTATACCTCATTTTGACCTACTAAAGTTCCATTAAGGTAGCCAGAAATGTTTGCTTCACCATTTCAGAGCAATTCTAAAAAGCCATGGATGTACTGAAGCCATTCCTTCTGATTTTGCCTGGTTCTTTACATACTGGAATAAACTGCCTGCAGCTTGTCCTGCGCGGGTCCGCAGGAGCTCTGCTGGGCTCCTTTTGTGGCGGAGGGCATGCTTCAGCGGTTATTATAAGACTGCAAGACTTTGGGGTTCGCAGGGCTTTTTCTGGCCATGTCTCTGACCGAGTGGAATATTTTGTGACTGTATATAGCACATGGCAAATAGCATAGCAGTGACTGCACAGCACTGTCTGAATTCCCTAGGCAGGGAGTTTTCCCTTCGTTATATATCATTCCCATCCCACTGTCCTGATTCCAACAGCTCACGTGTATATCCTCTGTTCCCATTTATATCAATAATAGTGTACATGGAGATTCATATCAAAACAATCATCCTGAATACGTGTGCTCTGAACATAAAACCAATATCTCTAGTAGGGATCAGACTTCCCATAGGCTCAGCTTCTTTCATTTTTTTCCTATTATCTCAGGAAGTTACATGGAGGTGAGCAAGAATGGAGTTTATCTCAGTGTCTTTCATGCAATAATTTATGCATTGTTCCAGCTGGGTAGTAGCAAAGTGTAAACGTTCGAGCTGTCGGACATGTTCTGCTTGCTCGTGACAGCTAACAGATTTTAGATGACTGCACTGTTACGCTCAATATTTGCAGGACATACACATTCAGGAAGAAGATTTGGCTTCATTCCAAGTGTCTTCCAACCCACCAGTGGAGGGAATGATGTGTTAGTCTGAGCCAGCTGTCTGTTTAGTTGTCTTTTTGTAACTGTTTGCAGGGCTTTTTGTGTGCCACGGTGCAAGGTAAAGATTTGGCCACTGCCAACTCCATTGGTAGTTATCAGGAAAGAAGAGTATTTGGTGAGGTTTCAAGACATCTGTTCATGTGTTCAGGTCCCCACGGCCCTCAAAGCAGCGCAGTGCAGAGCTCGTCCACAGTAAAGGAGCCCAGCTGTGCCTCCTGGTGCTGGGCAGTGCCATGGTCCTGCTGGACCCGTGCAGCTGTCCTGTCCTTGGGGTTTAAGTCAGCATTGTAGATCCTCTGCACACTGTGCCATGTTGGGAAAGCAACTTGTCTAGACCAGGCTTTGAGAACCTCTATCACAGGAGTTCAAGAACCCTGACAGATCACGCAGATCTTCCACTACCTCTCTGCTCGATTCCCCCTCGGCTGCCCCGGATGTACATGAAGGCACCTCATCTGACAGCAGAGTAACCGTACCTCGCTGCCATGGTGGGCAATGGGCTGGGAAGGAGGACAGCAGCCCCCAGCTCACACAGGTGTTCTGAGGATATGGCCACTACCTCCTCAGAGGACTCAGACCTCGCAGTGATGAGCACCGTGAAAAGTCCAGGAGCAAACAAGGAAAAGAGACATCCGTTTGTTTCACGGTTGTGACACTAAAGGTCAACTGGAAAAGCTGGTCTCCTACATGCTCAGAGAGGTTATGAATTGTACAGCTATGACCATATATGTTCTGACAGATTTTAAGTGGTGCTTTGCTAGGAAGTTTTAAAATTCAGCAATACGCGTCATTTGCTTACAACAGCCAGTTTTCTTCATGTTAGCCACCGGTAAAAAATGATTCATACAAGAGAGGCCACATGTTGAACAGACTCATGTAAACCAATTTATGCTGCACTCAAAGTCAGCTAAAACATTCTCACACAAAAAGTTAACTTAAGCTACTATTTCCCACAATAATAACAATAAAAATAAGCTTAACAAACACTTACCCTGATTCTCAAAACTCGTTTTCTGTTATGTTTCCTTTTACCAGTTTTGTTTGGCAGAGTGTCAAATAGTGTATCAGCAAAAGTATGTGTGCCATAATCTGACAAAAGGAAAAAAATGTGTATTTTTAGTTTTAAAATGTTTATAATTTCAATAGGTAAAAAGAATACAGGACAAGGAAGAACAAAATAGAGTATGCAGAAATGTCAGCAATGAATATGAAAGTATAAGCATGTGAGTTTTAGTGTAAGAATGAGCCTGGCTGGGAACTAAGTTTTCTAGAAAGGACCTACACTAATAACCAGAGCACTCTGAACACATTTCTCCATCTAGGTTCTCAGCAGACTTCCCCTCCAAACTTTGGTTCAGACTTCATGAGGATGAGGACTGTGAGGCTATGACAAGACCCAGGGACATGTTTGCCCTCCAAAATTATCTGGCTTGACTGACGACCTCCCAGGACATGTCCATTGCCCCGTCCTACTGAGTCTTGCTCTTCAATAATCCAATCTCCAACAATACTCCTGAGGAGTCCTCAGATCCTCCATGTTCTTCACTCGTCCCACCACCCCACGGAAAATCATCTCAGGCTTCGGGAATTGACACTAATCACAACATCAGGGAGAAATCAGACTTAGGGCTGCTAAGAACTCCTCCCTTTGCTGGTTCTCACGACATCGCTCCCCAAACCTCATTGTCATACCAGCTAGAGTTCACATGTTCAAGTAAGCAGCACCACCGTGAAGGTGACAGCAGAAGATCCAGCAGGTAGGACACATCCTTCAGCCCTGCAGTCTGGGTCTGGGTGTCGATTAGTCATCCTTTGCCATGAACATAACTCCATGAAGGGCTCCTGTAAGCCTGTCTTCTTGTCCTGAGGATGGAGAAGAGAGACAACAGAGACAGAAAAAGGGAGAAAGTAGTGGACTGCAGAAAGCACATGCAGCAAAAAGAGCTGATACCAGAGCAAAAGCCAATGGAGCAAAGAAAACTGCTGGAAACATTATGTGGCAGTGACAGTAGGGTTGGGAATTTTTGCTGTGGGGAATGTATAGTGGAAGGAAAGCATGGAACAAAGCTGCAGCCTGTAGAATCAGGGTTAGAAGCAGAGAGTATAGTAGATTATCCAGACGTGTTTCTTCACCTGCAAGCTGTTCATACATTAGCCAGTGACAAAGACCATTGTCATGACCATGTCAGGTCACCAGACTAACAGCCTTGGGTCTCCCAGAGGGCCGCTCTCTCCATACCACCACCCCACACCTTTGAGGTGATGCTGCAGGAACAGAAACTTTACAGCTCAAAAGCAATAAAGCAAAAAAATGAAGCATGGAAGCTGAGAAAAAGGCTATGAAGACACTGAACATAGCTCACAGAAAGTGAAATATCTGTGGCTTGGTCTTCCTGTTGGAGCTCCTTGGCACCCACCCTGGGTGTCCACGAGCAGCACAGTCACAAGCTGGAGGTGTGAGTTGCAACATCGAAGCTGCTGAAGACCTACAGAAGCCACACAGATGGACACAGATATGTCCCCTCTGATCTCTGCTTTATACAGAGACACCCAGAGATGTATGACCACAGAGATGTAAGGCTGCGCAAGCTCAACAGCAGCAGAGGGAGTAGCTGTTGAAAAGGTCCATCAGAAGCCAAGTGACACCCAGCCCTCTCCCTGAATCAATCCAAACACACCGGAGAGAGGTTATTGATGCCTTTGTTGTTTGCCCAGTATTGTAGCTGCCTGCTGCTATACTCCACTGCCCTTTTCCAATATACAACACGACATCACTCGAGATAATAAGGTTTTGATCATGGCAAGATGCTCACAACAGCAAACAGCCCAGGCACACAGAGATCAAATAGACCAGCTGCAAACAGAGAGAGAAAGAAAAAAAAAAAAGAAACCAGAATGCATATGAGTCGCTAGCTTGCGTGTGGGTATGTGTGTTATGCAGGCGGCAGAGGCAGGGATGGCGAAGGTCTCCCGGCGACCCCTGGCCGTTCGGGGCTTGGGCCCCCAGCACCGTGCTGCATTCCAGCCTGCCCCCTCTCTGGGACCACTGCCCTGCTCACACAGAGAGGCAGCCAGACGTGAACGTGAGAAAGCTTGCTCAGGCGCGTCCCTTCTGCAGATCGCTGGGTAGTTGTCTTCCAAAATAATCATAATTAAAAGGGGCGTGCGCAAAGGGGGAGCTGGGGTATGGGCTGGCTTTTTTACCGTGTCTTCATAGGATACAAACTTGGTGAAAGGGATTTTTTCCTAACAATATACTTCTCCGTGCCCCTTCCAGTCCACTCCCCATCCTTACAGATCAAAGGATCTCAGTATATTTGGCTTCAGTAGAAAAGCTCATGAGCAATATATTTCAGAGTCATTTACATCTAGTTACTGGGGTTAATAAATATGTAAATTGATTTTTAAATTGTGGACATAGACCCCTCTAGACATACAGAAACAGAGCCAAGTTCGGATGACTGCTGTGCCAGTGAGATTGAAGGATCATTTCCATAACGGTTGTAAAGGTATTCCAGATTCCTTCTTCCTTCCCCTTTTTATTTCAGAATACATGATATGGGGCTCGAACCTGGGTGTGGACCTGAATTCTACGAATCTTCTTTTCTGTACTTTAAGCCTAGGGGAATTTGGAAAGCAGAGCTGGCTGAACTGTGACACCCCCATATGCTTCTTAGGGAACAGAGCCAACGCAAAGATGAAGACATTTTACCTGTTTTAATATTTAAATTATTGCTGTGAAAGTGTGTGTGGCGCAAAGCATAAGGGTGCACACAGCAGAGGATCGTGGCAAGATATGGAAGGTTCAGAAGAATTAATTATGGGATGATCTGGAGACACTCAGCTCCCCTTCACTGCGTGAACGCTGATGGCACGTTGGAGGATCGGTTCCTGGCTCTGTCCCGGAGAGCCTGGCTGACACATTTTCCTTGGCTTCCACAGGGAATATGGTGTTTTAATGGTTTCCTGTGACAATAATTTCCAGCTGACAATGTCTGTGTTGCAGCATAAAGACCCCGAAGGTCAGCAGTTTCCACCTGTCATTTCCACCTGTTGCACATTGAAAATGCTGCTGTTGTGCTTCGCTCTCATCCCTGTGGGTTTATCACAGGTATGGACTGCGCGGCGATCGGGGGCTTTGAAGAATCAGGACTAGTGTCTCACAAGTAGACTGTACACAAGCTCCCACACACATGAGTATATAAAGTTTGAAAGAAAACCAAACTTCATCGTTTCATTCTTAGCTGAAAACTTGTTGCTTTGCCCCTCAGAAAGGTTCATTTGAAGCCTTTATGGGAAAAATGCCATTTAACTCTGTAACAAGTTTAAGAATGAAATGGTAGAACTGTCCCTTATTCATCAATGATATTATGGCAACAACATTTGATGTTCTGGATGCTCTGTGCAGTCATTTAGGACCCAACCTTGCAAACAAATGGACTCAGAGCGTAACAGGGTGGTTCAGGACCCATTTCCGTACATCCCAAAGGGATGAAGACACCCCAGCCCTCTGCACCTCCAGTGTGCATCCCTAATTTCAGTTTTTCGCATGCTTTCGCATTCACAGGGCTAAAGCCTCAGAGTTCATGGTTTTTTGGGTCAGGGCAATCGCTGTCAGTGGCAGTAAGGTGGAGCAGACCTGGCCCTGACCCGTCAGCTGTGGTCGTTGGATTCTGCCGGTAGCTGTGACGGCAGGAGCACCACTCCTTGGCCTTATCCTGCAGAGGGTAAATAAACTTAATCCCAAATTCATCCCCTGCTGTTTGCTAACAGCAAATAACTCAGATGTTGAAGCAAGGTGGGATCAGGCTGTTCGAAGGACGCTGGGCTCCAGCACAGCCCCTGCAGAGCAGGGCACTTTCCAAACCCTGAGTGTGCCTGGGGCACGGCCCGTTCACGCAGAACTGATCCTCTGGCCATGTCAGGTGTAAGAGGGGTCTGGATGGACCTGATGCAAACAGAAATGTAATAGAAGTCCGTGCATTTGACCTCAATGGATTTGCCAGCCTGTAAACCTCCTGAGAGAAAAATCTAAATTCTGCTGTCTTTAAACACACACAGAAGCTAACTTGTTTGCCATCGAGACACAACTACACCTCGGATTTTTTCACCTCCGTAGCACCAGATCACAATCACCTACAAAGCAGCCGCAGTCTCTTTTCCATCCTGAGAGGTGTGCGAGGAGAAAGGCACACACACACTGTATATATGCACCTCACAAGAAGAAATAAAAGCACATCATCTAAGTTTGCTTAGGTTTAGCGAAGGTCAGAGATTTTCCGCACCTAGGTGAGCTGTCATCTGGCTTGGGGCAATTCTCTTTACTCTCGCATCCTTTGCTGGAACAGCAGGAGAGCTTTACTGGCGTGAAAGGCTAAACTGGCCTCGGGCTATAAAGGACTTGAGTCACAAACCGCTTCCCCCCCCCCCCACATATACTTTGGTATTAACTCAGGACCTTCCAAAATTGTCCTAATGTCTCCTCACCTGTTGGTTCTGAAAACCTGTTGAGGGCTGAGGCTGAAGCTAAGGGAGGTGACAAAACACATGGAATTTGCTCTAAACAAAGCAATTCCAGGCTGATGGGGTCAAAACTTCTACTGTTAAATACTGAGCTTCATTTTCACGAACTTAAACCAAATGAAGTAGTTACCTAAGAACAACTGCATCATTAAGACACAACAGCAACACCTGAGTGCATGTATAGTATAGACTAGAAAATCATCATCCTATTAAAAAGCACAGCAATACTTGCATGGACAGGCAGTGTCTGAAGCTCAGAAATAAACTCCTGTCACTGCAAGCCCCTGTCAGTACAGTGACCGAGAGGGAGCTCCACACCTCTCGTACTCCAGAGCAATGCTGAGCTTTCTGATTTCTTAAAGGGGTAGTTAGAATCAAAAACACTATTACCGCTTTTGAGAACATGCTGCTTCTTTAAATGTTTTCATCTTTATTAAAGCCTTGGCCCTTTGTTAATTTATTTTTTTTCCAAATTCTTTCTTTTTTTTTTTTTTTCTTAAACCTCCCATGCAACAACTATTTTGGCTTTTAATGAAGGGAATTTTTCTGCATCCAGCAAACTGTAAACCATGTCGCTTGGATACAGCAAAAGCTGAAATTCCACAGATTTCCACAAAGTCATACATTGTGTTGGGGGGAAAGTGTGCTGGGCATTCTTTGATTTTTGTGTCCTGCATTAGCATTTGTAAGCACTTACAAAGAGAAAAAGCAAAAGAAAAGAGAAAGAAAGAGGGAAA
>NW_010122753.1:27974-28580 GCF_000699245.1 Pterocles gutturalis
TGAAAGAAAGAAAGAAAGAAAGAAAGAAAAAAGAAAGGAAGAAAGAGAAAGAAAAAAGAGAGAAAAAAGGAAGAAAGGAAAAAAGGAAGAAAGAAAAGAAGAAACAGAGGAAGAAATAGCTAGAGAAAGGAAGGGGGAAAAAAAGAAAAGAAAGAAAGAAGGTAGCTGCTTTGATGAAAGCAGAATATGACCTTTTCTTTTTAAAAGTTTGTGCTGTCCCTCTTGTTTAGCACCAGTGCTGCTCACCCTTTCCCTTCGGGACGCTTTGGAGTTGTTAAGCATCTAGGGGTGATAATTTGACTTTCAGCTAAACCGGAGGGCTGCAGCAGGCAGCAGTAGGTGGTGATGTAATAGGTACCAACGCACATGGATATATAAATATCGTGGCCAGGACTAAAGCGCGATGGCTGAGAAGCTATAGAAGAAGATCAGCACTTCAGACAAGACTCGTGGAGTTGAGATCAAGTTCAGAAGCTCTTGCTCCCGGGATTTCCTCTCCATGCAGCCAGCCCAGGGAAACCGCAGATCCTCGGGGGACTGAGTGCGGGGCTCCCTCCCTCCCCTCCCCGTGCTGCTTTTTGGTGTTTTCTTTTTCTTTTTTTTTTT
>NW_010122754.1:0-16770 GCF_000699245.1 Pterocles gutturalis
ATCTTGGAAGTTATCCTTGTGATAAAAAAAGACTATCTGTAGTTCTTAATATGTTTCACACTGGCTGGAAGGCTTTTAAAAATGTATATTCATCATCAGTCCTGCTTTCTAAAATCCCTTTATGAACTGGTCACTATGTAACACAAGAGCAGCTTGACACAAATTAAATTTATGCTGATCCTTTAAATGGTGGATGTTGAAACAGACTTGTACATACAGGAACTGTGTTCACACAAACTCCTGATCAGTTTAAGACTTCACTCTGAATGATTTCCAGTGCAGTCTCTTACAGGCCAAAGAGTTGAAGGACAGAAGCAAGTGTCTCTTAAATTTCACCTGTTTAATGTTTTCCAAAGTATTTGTCACCTGTACGAATATCCACATTTGACTTGTAGGCAGACATTTTCTGCAGTGTATTTGGAATGGAGTTAGGCAAATAAAGCCTTTTCAGTGCATGCTGTTAGACACTAATAAGCCTGCTATCTAGTAAGCGTTCCTCTGAATTTCAATATCAAAACTCAGAAGTTGGATTATGGTCAAAATTAAGCTTCAAAACACCAGGGCATATATATTAGGTAAACTTTCCCAGCCGAAAGTTACATCTTTCATTCTAATGAGCTATCAACAAGCTTTGCTTTCAAGAATGTTTACTATATTTTTTCACAATCGCTTTACACAGCTTAGAAATGAGTAAAAATTCTGCTCTTAATATTTATGGATTACCATTCAAAGACTGTAGCACAGAGATTTGTATAACAACCAAAAGCAAATTCATCCATCTACAGTTTGATTTCCCAAAAACCTGTGATAAAAAATAGCTAATGTCTCAAATAGTATTTAATATTACAGAATAAAGTAACAATACTCCTCAATACCACAAAAAAACCCACTGTTCCAACAGGCATTGACAAGAACTGTTCATTTAGAGAGAAAACCCAAACTTACTAATGCCAAAAAAAATCAAGAATGTAATTAAAAGAAATAATGAGAGAGAATATTTGTGTATTATATACATATATATACATACATGTGCACATATAAACATGTACCCTCATATATACATATACACATACATATATACATATATATATCTATAAACCTACATGGACCTACATAAAAATCAGTGTGGAAACTACCCGCTGTTTTTCTCAGTAATAAATATTATTTGGTTATCATCTTGGATTCTAGATATGGAAACCCCACATATGTGAATATATCCCATGATGGAGATTCCACAACTTCTGTCAGCTCCAGTTCCAATATTCAGCCACCATTATGGTAAAAAAGTCTTCTCTTACATTTGTTTGCGATTTACAATTTTCCAACATGTGTCCATTACCCTTGTCCTATCCCTGTGCCCCCTTTAGGAAATGTCTGGCTCCATCTTTTGTCTACCCTCCTATTAGGTAGTCGTATATCTCAGTTATCAGAAACATCACAATCCAAAGGTTTCACAGTAAATCTTTTGGGGCTTCAGAGTTTTAAGAGTCATAATCTCTATAACAATATAATGTAAAACTCATTTCTGAAGTTAGTGGGTGACTGCAGAGTTTGAAAAGAACTGTAAATAAAAAAGAACAGCATTGGTCTCCCTTCCCACATCATTCTGGTTTTAGAGTGGGTGTCCTTCTGCCACCTGCGTATCATTCTGCCAAGGTCCAATGTGCTACTTGTTTCAAAAATACACAGAATTCTCTCTTGAGTGCTAGTCTCATGGCTATATCTGGAAAATTAAGATACAATCTCTCAGGCTGCCTTTGCAAGTGTCTGTTCCACACTCATTGGAACTTGAAGGATTTAGGAACAGCTATCTTTCCATTCGCTCAAAAGATTTAATTAAGCATAAGAAAAAAGAATTAACATGGATATTAAAATGCAAAAAAAAAAAAAAAAATAGAGAGAGATGCATGTGACTTCTTCAGGGCTAGAAAATGTCTTACCCTATGAGGTTACCCAGATATTTAGAGTCAGTCAAAGGGCATGCAATGGTGAACTTGCTCCAGTACAAATAAAATCACTCCATTAGTTCTACTGTTTTATGTAACCATTTGATCCACTTCAGTGGTTGTGATGGTCTGAAGGGACAGGGCTCTGAAGCAGTTTAGCAATCCCTTTATTTGTCCAGTCACTCTGCAGCTAGCTGCTTGTATCACTTCAGTCAAATGTGCTCTATGGCATCTAGTGAGAGAGTCAGAAGAATTCAAACCCCTTAAAGAAATACCCTATTTCTTGAAACTGAGTATCTCAGTCTGGAGTAAAATCTTTCCTTTCTCCCTTTAACACTGAATTTAATAGAATCTATGTCCACATCTACACAATCATGTGCGGATTCCAAGGAACACCATGGTCAAATCTTGTGATCTTTTGTTAGTATAGCAACCTGTTATCTTTAAATAATTTAAATAATTTTTGGTTGAAGACACACAGATCGAAAGGATGAATTACAGGGAAGAGACAGTAGAAATTATTGGGTTGGCTCTTCTCTTTCTTTTTTGCAGAAAGAGCAGAGATTTTCTCCTAGAGATTTCCTAAGATCCCTGGGGTTACGCATTAAAGGCTAGATTTTTAAAAGTACTAGGCATTTAAAGATGCAGATAAATGCTACATAAGCACATCTGAAAAATACACTGAAACTGTATCTGCAAATTCAGGTGCTTAAGTTCTTTCAGTATAATCTAAGATAAATGCCCTTATCATCATATTTAAGCCCATAAATAAAAGTACATGATTTTCAGATATGTTGATCAATTATGACTCCTACTGATCATAGTCAAGTATTTAAAATATTATCTTGATGATACAAGTGCTGCTCTTTACTGGCCTGTATTGATCCCTTTTATATCTCTGCAGACTTGAGTGGAATTACAGTTTTTGACTTTATAGTGAAAGCGTATAATACTCATACAAGTCATAGAGTTTTACTACATGACAGTTCCAGGGCTCTAGCACAACACACACATAACTGACACTTCTTTTATGTATCTATGGAAAAGACTGAAAGAAGGTACAGTGACTTGCAAAAAAAAAACAAAAACCACTTTTATTTTATTTTCTGTTTTCTGTTATGTTCTTAAACTGGCAGTAGAATTCTCAATAGGATTCTCAGTATCTTAGCAGGATCTCATGATGCTAGGATATAGACAAGGGGAAGACTATTGTTTTTTCTAATGAAACATAAACATACCAGGTTCTCAACAAGATGACGTTTTCATGAACAGTGCTTACCCTCTGGAAACCCTGCTTTTTCAAGACACAAAATTCCATTCTGAAATGTCTAATAATTTTGAACTAAAAGCCAACACTTTTCAGTTCAGCATTTCCATTACGGAAGTCGGTTATGCTGTTCAATAAAACTGCAATGAGACAGCTCTATGTGCCTGTTCTCTTCTGAGGACAGAGCTGTGAGTTTAGAAGTCAAAAGGAGGTGCTCTGCTTGCAAGGGAAATTAAATTACATAGATATTCTGGTACATTGGACATTTAACTACAATAATATCTGTCAGTTTGCAATAAAATGAATGATGGTAAAACAACAATTAGGTTTAAATTCTCTTAAAATAACTGGATAAAAGGACTAGAAGACGTGTTTTTCTTGAGTGCTGTTTTTCTTTAAAAAATGTGATTTTAGTGTTGTCAACAATACTTTTGATGGGGGAAGGGGAGAATCAACAGGAAAAAAAACAAGTTCAGGTGAAAACAAAAGCTGTATTCTTTTAGTGCTGTCCTGCTCTGTTTTAAACTAATATTTTGTAATTACCAGCATATGCTATAGGAATGCATGCTTGTGTACCTTCAAGGCTCCTGTTAGTTTTTGTGTAGTCATTTCAAAGAACAACAAACTCCAGTATTTGATAATGAAAGCATTGTCTCAAAGGAGACACTCTCCTCAGAAAGCACTGCCCAGATCTTGCTCAGTGCTGCATGAAGCAAAGCTGATACTGTGAGAAGAAAGAGAACAATTCCAGTTGTTATAATCTTCCAGAGTCCCACACCTTTTGATCTTTTCTTTGTTCCCTCTTTGTGAAGCATAGCTTACACTGGCTGCTATTTATTCAGCTCACAGTTTACTTATCTCTGTTGAGCAATAACATAGCATAGTTCCCCTGCAACTATCGGACTATGATTTGTCTTGTTTTCAAAGATTGCATCTGTGTTTCTTTCTATTGTGCAGTCTGAATGGCAGATCACCTGTTTGGTGTCTTTTTGAAGTCAACATATGAACCTCTAATTGCAGAGTGTTTGTTTAGTGACTAGAACACACTTTTCAGCTAACCTCTGATTCATTTCCCCTCAGACTTCATTTAGAGGCTGCAAAAGACAGTTCCACAGCATATGCTGTAGCATTTAATGTGGATTATCATACAGTTTACATACCAATTAATTAAGAAGTAGGCAATTCTCATAGAAACTGTTCATTACCAAAACTCCCAGTGGCATTTATTTTCTTACAAAAGCAGACATGTATTGTTGCATTGAGCAATTTTCTCATCTTTATAATTTAGTTTTCTGTTAAAAAGCTGCATATCTAAGAGAAAGAGTAACACTGTGGTTGGTATCCAGCTACTGGTGATGCAGACTCTTGTTTGTGACGACAAGCGTATTATGGTATATTTGACTCTTGCCAGTCCCACACTGGAGTGAGAAAAAGGATTGCTTTGAGAAATGGAGTAGACTCTCAGAAAAGGAACAGAAAGAGACAGAGGCCCTGCTGCATGCAACGAGCAAAGAATTGTCAGGACCAGGGTGTTTGAAAAGAAACTGGGACAGAGGCTTCTTTCTTTGGAGGGCAGACAAAGCAGTGTCGCCTGATGGAGTGGACCTGGGGAACTGAACTGTTTTTCACAGAAAGGCAACAGAAAATGTTTAGCCAGCAGCCTAACATTTTAGAAACCTACTTCAGGATGGAGAAGGTCAGTAACTAATAAAGCCTCTTTGGTCAGGCATGGCAGGGAGCAACAGGTGGACATAGCGAACATCCACTTACAACACAAGGAGAGAGATAGTAATGCTTTTGCTTTTCTTTGTCTATAGCCAGTTCTCCAGGAAGCTTGTCTAAAGGCTTTAAAAGCCTCATATCTATTTCTTGAAACCAGCCATTCTCTGAGGAAACAGTACCCTTCAGTAACCTGTCAATCATGTGTTGGCTAATTTGAGCTCACAAAAATGCAGTCAGATGTGGTTAGCTGACAATTCTATGCGTGGTCTAAACTCTCACTTGATCAGAATTGACCACAACAGGTTTCCAACGGCCTTGTCTCAGTGTATAAGTTGTTATGAAAAAAGTTTCAGTGATACCTCAGAACTGACTACAGAGAACATGCTGCAAAATGTTGGAAGTGAGAAAACAGGTTACTCTAACCTGTACTAGAGGCAGTACAGATGATATCAGAGCATTCAGCTACCCCAAACTACCTCAAAACCCCAGTTTCTGCACCAAGCAAATCTTAGAAGCGCAATACTGAACTAGAATCTGTATATCATTTTAAAGACATCTATTGCTATTTTATAGCTGTAATTAAACGTACTTAATCATAACTAAAGTCTCTGAGATCGTAATAATTAAGTCAAAATGCAAACCTTTGAACAGTAACTGATAGCTGAAAATGTAACCTGTAGATAAAAAAATTGTTGGATATATTCAAATGCATTCTTACAAGTCGTATCTCCTAAAAGTGGGCTCTCAGAAAGCTATTCTCCATACCCACTGCTTGCATGGTCAGCTTTTCAAAGTCAGAATAAAGGACCCTCACAAAGATCAATACATCCAGGCTTATGGTATAAACGTTAAGACAACCCAATACATTTATCTTCATTTATGCATATACATGTTCAGAATTTTTGCTTTGAATTTTCTTGTTAAAATTCTAGTTGTACTTTTGATCTGAGAACACCTTTGCTATCTGACTAGATCCATTTTTGGTCTTGTCACAGATTTGATGCTGGGAAAAGGTAGAATTATGCAGGGGACACATGGAGGTTAAGCAAAAAGAGAATCAGAACAACAGTGTTAGCCTTTCACAATTCCGAGAATTCGCCATCTGAATTCTGGTGAGTACTAAAAGCATTTGGAAATTCAACAGCGGTGATGGGGAACGACACCAGTGAAATCAAAACACATTCCCACCAGTTCATAAAGTCTCCTAGTCATGCATCAAGGGTGAAAAGACTAATGCATTATGTTAGTCATTCGTTTAGAGGTAGGTAATAGGAAAAGATCCTCAGGGACTAGCAGACATTTTCTAATAAGTGACTTGCTGCTCTTTAGTAAGTCCAGTCCCATAGGATACACATTTCTGAAGTCTCAACACATTTTCCCAATTGTCAAGAAATGTGATAACAAAAAAGTCCTATACAACTCCTGTCCCCAAAGCTTAAAGAGCACAATTTATATCCTTGCAGCCATGAAAGAACAAAACATGTAAAAAGGAAGGGTTTCTAACCAAGCTGTAAAAGGTTAAATGCAGGTTTTATTTAAAGATATATTATATTTTAGAGGTCAGACTATAAAGAATGAAGTTTTTATTATGCCAGAAGGCCAAAATTTGAGACCATATGACATTCTTCAGATTTGGCATTCTGCATCTTTGTGGAGAAGGAATAATGAGCACTAATAATGAACACTTTGCAGTTAGACAGTAGTAGTCAACCCACCCAAGAATGTACAGTATCTAGTTGTTTTTCATTTGTAGTGATTTACAGTTCTGTGGGAATTTTTAAGTTGAATAACTCTTTGAATGTCTTTGAATGTCATGGGGAAAGCTATGAAAAGCTCAATTAGACTTAATGATAGAAGAATACACCAGACCGACAAAGATTTCAGATTAGTACTACCTCAGATCCTAATATCAAATCTTAAATTTTAGGAACGTAAAAAAGTGGTTTGCAGTCATGTACTTAATGGAATCAACTCTGCCTGACTTCTATGTTTAGCCCTTAATCAGGTTTAGCCCTTAATCAGGTTTAGCCCTTCTCTTTCAAAAATTTTTTGTCAATTTAAAAAAAACAATGCAAGCAATTTTGCGTAATGCAAAAATTAACACAAAATAATCTTTAAAAGAGCAAAAATACTTTTTGTATTTGTTTGTTCATCCCACTGAAGTTCATAAAGATAATTTGACTTGTGGGCTGAGTTGATTCAGTTGAAGATCTGGTTTCATATGAATGTGTTCTTTTATTATTAGTTTCTTTCGGAGCTATCCTGCTCTGAGGGCAATTTGTATAAATTCCTAGACTTTCTGTAAACCTGTATAATTGCCAGAGCTAAGTCCTTCTTTGAAAGTTATCTGTAAATATTCCAAATTATTTTCTTTCATTTAAGTTAGTGTGACTATGTTGTGCAAGGTTTAAGTTCTTGGAACTTAATCATATTGTCAGTCCTGCTACTCTGGTCTTACCTACAACTGTTTGTAAACTCTATACTTCCCAAAGATTTTATTTTGAAATCCAGTGATTTGGACATTAACAAAAGATAATAGACCTCAGAATCTTGTCAAATTATATAATTTTTAGCTACCTAACTAGGACAATACCAGACTTAAAAATGTCATCCAGCACATCCAGAAATAAAACATACGGAAGAAACAAAAGAAGATGAATCTTTATGAGAATTGTTTGGTTTTTCAGTAAATTCTGAATGAACTTGTAAAGTCAGCAGCAGCATCTTAATTCAGAGGATCATTTTCAACAAGTACAGCTTTTCTCTTTCTATATTTGACATATTTACTATTTGACTTGAACCAGCTATAGGTACATTTATAGTGAATAACAGCTCTCCAGAACTACAAAGGATGCTTACTGCACATAAGGCTTGTGTCTTTCTACTATTCCCAGTCCAGAGGTACTTCAGATTGTATCCAGCCTAACAGATCAATGTTTCCTTTACAGAACTGAATTCTGTCAACAAAAAAGGAGGCGGTGTTTGTTTGGGTTTTTTTTTATTCCTTTGTGGTACAAAGATATTTCTTGTCTAGAATAACTGAGTTTCCTATTGTGTTTTCACGTCAATGTTTTATGCATGGCCAGAAAGTGCTGATAAAACATTTTTATGCATTCAGACAGGAAAGCACTCAAAAATGTATTTCTATAGGTCTTTGAAAATGTATCACAGTGGAACTGTGTTTGGCTTTCGACTATAGCAAAGTCAATGTATGTTAAGTTTATCTTCCTTGCATGTAATTTACTCTTAAAATGCATGAAGGAGTTTGATACTAATGAAACAGGTAGGTATACTCTAGTTTTAAGCCCAGATAAAGAGCAGGCAACTATCATACCATTGCTCATATTTCATAGCTTTTCCAGTTTGCTTGTAACATTCCCGTTAATTTTACCATATCCTTGTCCTGCACAAGAACTGCCAAACAAGCCAATCTATATCATAGCTTGCTGAAGTACTAACTTTCCAACCCAACAACATTGTCCTATTCCTGAAGGACCCAGCTTCCCATACCTGTGTCTTAAACAAATTAGACCTCATAAAAGGCAATGCAAACAAATTAGACCTCATAAAAGGCAATGCAATAAATACATTTTCAAGATGCCTTTTATGCATTATAACTTTGATGTTCTCAGAAAAACCAGATACTTCCAAAGGACGCAACACTGTCGAATTCCTATTTTCAAGAATTTATTAATTGTATCTTATACCTACATGCTCAGTGTCTTTTATTTATTAATGTGTTTTGATTGAAACAAGAAGCACAATAAAAGAGGATAATACTGCAAATGTGTAAATATTCTCGAATGAAAATTTGATTTAGAGACAGATCTGTCTTCCTCACACCTAACACTTCTTACATAAAGGGCCGAAAGACATTGGTGAGTAGCCTGCCCTAGCCTGCTGCTGTTGGGAAAGCCAGTTTGAACTGATAGGTGAACAGACAGCCAAGAAACCCAGTTAAGACCAAAATAGTAGCATATTAAAGGTCTTCCTGAAGTTCCAAGTGAGATAGCATCTTAAGCCCTCAAATGCTTTTTAAAGGTGAGAGATGTAAACTAGATCTGTGCTATTGATCTGAGCAGTTGTCTGTACACTACTTTGCAAAGAAAATTTAAAATAGGACCAACTTTAGTTAGGATGCATGCTAATTTCAGAGCCAAGTTATCGCAGACTCCCTCTGTCATCACTGGACAAAACTAGCTCCCCAAGAGGAAAAGCCCATCTGAGACCTGAATTTCAAAGTGATTTTCACTTGTCACTGTTGACAGAGAAAACGTGGGGAGTAGTTTCCTAAATTATGGCTCTTCTAAGCATTAATTACTAAGACTACTAAATTGAAGAGGATGGGGTTCAGAACCTAAACTCCATTTCTATATCTGGAGTTGAGTTTTAATGAAAAATAGAAGCTGTCTCCCATGAATGCACATACCAATTCCTTTGTTAACATTTGCAAACATCCCATGTTTTCTCTTCTGGACATTTTTTACTTCCTGTTCTAGGGAAGACAGAAAGATGTTATGCGCTCTCCTTACACTGAGGAATTTTAGCATGGTGCCTCTATTTGCATTTATCTATGTCAAATACAAGATAGTTTCTATCACGCATGTCCATTCATCTGTACGTGGCTAAACCTACTGTAAATATAGTACTGCAGTTACATCATTTATGAGAAAGAATATTGAGTACATAAAGGTGACAAGGCCATCATAGAAAAAAAAGTGTATGCGAAGAAAAAAGGGAAAAAATTTCCAGCAAAAAACCTGAGGTTATTCTTGGAGTTAGTATAGAGTAGACTGTTCTCTGGAGAAACATTACAACAAATAAATATTTCATGAAAGATGCTAAAGACAACGCATCGTCCTGCGTTGAATGAGTGCTATGAATACTGGTATTACTGTGCCTGCTCTGCCTGACCATCTCGCTGTTGTCTATTCACTGGTTCAGTGTTGCCTTCTGCAGTGAACAGCTTTGCAGAATGGCTTTTTCTACCTAAGGCAAAGATTCAGAGATGCTTCCCAAAATGACAGTTTAGATGTCAAAGTGTGCATTGACAAGTCAGTGGTTTTGAACACATATATAGGCAGCTATAATTAGCATATGATTTTTTTATGTCATTTAGGAACTGATCTTTTCATCACTCTATTATAATTCAGCTTATCGTGGTTTTGCTGCAGAAGATGTCCATTAATGTTTCAAAGATCATGAGAAAATAAATAATCAATAGAAAGAAGTATAAGTGCATGTTTCTCTGGTTTTCAATAATTTAAATGAAACTTGAAGGCTGATGAAAGCGATAAAAATATAAATTAGGTTTCCTGAATTCAGGCCCAGCCTATTAAGACAATATACAGTTTATAAAGGAAGAAACTAAAAGAGATTTGTTACAGGTCAGGTTAAAAAACACTTTAAAGAAGACATACATGGATCCTTTCTTGAAGTAGGATACCCAGACTGCAAGCTCTCACACTAACAATATATTTTGACAATGTATTGATTTAAAAGAAAACGTAAAAAAGCTCTTATATTTACTTTTTTTTTTTCAATTGCTCTCACACATAACTTAGATTAGCATTCACTTTTATTAAGCATTAGTAATCATTTAGAATTGAAATTCCCTCAGTTACTGCATCAAGCAAAAATCATTGTTAACTTTGGAAAGGAATTGGGTTTTTGTCAATGTCTCAACAAATTCCAAGAGCAGTTGCCTGCTGTAAGTTCAGTCTGAGAGATAAATGTAAGAGGATATGGAAAAGCCGTCTTTAGAAATTTGACATAAAGAATAAGAAACAGACTATGTTTAACAGATTTTAAGCAAAGAATGTATAATTTCTCCTTATATATAGAAAAGTGGGGGGGTTTCCTTAGGTAATTGAAAGAACGGGACTAACTGGATTTCATAACTTAAAAAAAAGTCATAGTTGGATTCAGGGTTCGTTCTGACTCATGATACATTTGCAAATGATACCAAGCACTTCTGATCAAAATTTGAGAAAAAAAGTGAACAAAAGCAACACATTGTTTTCCTTTTATGAGGAAACACTTATAAAAGCCAAATTCAAGCAACAGCCACAGCCATGTAGGAAAAGTGGTCACTAAGGCTCCATCATGAAATGTGCGCAAGTCTGGTTGATTCTTGGGGGCTGGTGTGGTTCTGACTAGCAGTGCTGCTGACACCCCATGTAATAGTTTGCTGTGAGGAGACTTGGTGACATGAATGTGATTACTTTCAAGTCGTTCCTTGTTGGGCATCTCTCCACGGTACTTTAGCTGAAACATAAGAACCAGATTTAGGCTCAAGGCTGATTAGATATTAGTGCATTTCTCTACCTGAACTAATAAGTCTTGACTCCCTGATGCAATCCCTGGCACAGGTACAGTCCCCCACTAGTGCAGTTGGAGTAACTGATTTTACTGACTATGGATAATAGAACGAGTCCCCAAACAAAACTCATTTTTGGAAAAGCAACATAGACAGTTTATGGCATCCAATCATGGAACTGAAACAATAAAAGTGGAACAATGTGACTCAGGTGACCCATTACAACAGCTTGATTATAAGGTCACACATAATGAATATGCCGAATTTGTCAGTAACCCACTGGCTCAGCCTGGCTCATGCAGAATTTTTCATTGAAGAAATATAAACAGTGTGAGAGCTTTTTATGTAGAGGGCAAATAAAGCAAGCCAAGCATTGCCTAATAAATTATTTATTTTGAGTTATTTGGCTTCTGTAGCAGTACACATTTGTAAGCAAGAAAAGGACTCAGTCATGGCTTGACAGAGGAAGAAAAATATTCTACACATGGTGGAAAAAAAGTCAAACAATAAAAGCCCTGAGACAACACCGTCCCCCCATTTTGATTCATAAGGAATTTTGAAAAGGCCTCTCAGAAAAAGCTTGAATTAAAACTGAGTACTATGGTTCTGTAACACACAATAGGAAATTAGCAGTTATTGCAGCAACTGTCAAGTTTTGTATCTCTGAGAGCATTGTGTTAAAGCTGCAGAGAGGCAATACACTTCCAGACAATTTCTTCCTGCTCAGCTTTTGGTTCCAGAATCATTCTGATTTCTCAAAACACAAAATTTAAATCACTCCCCTGCCTTTGGCCTCCACATACACCCTTAGTATGGATAGTATCTACCTAGCATACTAGATTCAGGCTTGATATTTAAGACTTATGTTTCTGCCCCATAAATGCTAAGCTTTCAGTCTTCCACAGATTTTTTCACAAGAATTCTAGTCTCTTGTTCTTCAACACACATATTCTATGTGTGGGTACAATGCAGATCCACAGATGTGGTCTCTACAGTTGCTCTTAAAATGCTGTTACGCTTCACAACACTGAAAATACTCATCAAATACAAATCAAAAGAATGAGCCCAAATTTTGGATTTATTGCTTTACTTGCATATTGGAATGGCATATGGATTGCTGAGGTTTAGCATCTTTATCTATGTTAACCACTTTCCACAACAACCCACCTTTTTATACTTATTTTTTCATGACACCATGTAACATTACAGAAAAATGTTTACAATAAACATTTATTTAATTATCCTTTGATATAATTTATGAAAAATACTGATATTTTTCACAAGGTTTATTCTGACTTTTGGAACAAATATGAGAGCTTCAAAGACGCTTAAACCTCCAGACCCTAATCGTTATGACCTTCAACAAAAGTTGCAGAAAACATTCAAAGAAACTCTTATCTGAAATGCAGTTACCTCCTAACTGGTTTCTCTAATCTAAATACTTCAACATTTCTATATTTCAATATTGTCTAAGAACTTCAGTATTTCTTTACAAGTCCATACAGTCCTGGCTATGTGGAGGAGCTGACTTTGCCATTATTATTCAGTAGCTATTCTGCAGTTTTTCTGAAATTTCTGAACAGTTCCCTTGGAGGACAAATCAGGCCCACAACTCTAGAATAATATTTTAGGAAAATAATCAGGGTTTTAGAGATACAGATAAGGGAAGACACAAGTTCCTTTGGATTCAATTTCTGTTGCAGAGAAAACTCACTGAGAGAAAACTGGGTTTAAAAAAATGACACACTATTTACTTTTGTATTTCTATAGGGGAGGAGAATGAAGGATGTACCTTTTACCTCTTTCCTACTCAAAGTGACTCCCGAAAGCCTCAGAGAAAATTTCCCCAAATCAACTTGTGCTGAAAGGAAATTATCCACCTACCAAAACAGCTGGCAAAATATAATCCAGGTGCTCAGATTTATCTAGAATGGCTTACATTCAAAACCTAAAAAGCAACTAATTTCAGTGTAATTTTCAAATAAATTACATTTATTTTTTTTTCATAGCTAGACTTTATATCATTGAGTTACAAAGTAACTGTTCCAAAGATGGAGGTTACTTTGAGATTGTAGGAATGGGACAGTGATTTCCATACTATTTTATAATTTGCCCTAGCAAAATCTTTACAGTACAGCTGGAACATTAATCTTAGAGCTTCATATTTTCTACCACAGGCAATTCTCAGAAAGAGAGAGATGCAATCAGGAAATAAAAATAAACATGCTAGATAAAGGGTTGTTTATCCTATTGATTTTCTATTTAATCCCATAAAATGCCTCCCTTCCAACACTAGCAGCCTCTCAAAAGAAAGCTTAAAGTGATATTATCTAGTCTAAGGATACGTGGGCATAGGACAGCAATAACTCCAAAGGTTAAAATTTGAGGAAATATTAGTAATGTTGCTGCCCATCACAGCTGAAACATTTAAAAAGAAAAGATCAACAAAGCAGGGATGTAACAAATGGGCTGGGAGAAGACATGAAGAAAAGAAGAAACACATGCAGTTCTTTTAAATTAGTAGAATTGGTTGCAAAAGTTTAATTTTAATTAAGTTTCAGAGAAAATATGTCATGGGTATGTATTGATTTCAAGTATAAGTTTTCACAGGAGGAGATCATCTAACATTATCCAGCCTGACATTCAGGGTATTGAAATTTTTCAAAGATCTCCTCAGGTCAGAACTAGGATTTGGTAATCATCTTGCCTGCAATAATCGAAAGTCAAGACATCTTCCAAGTGAAAATGAAATCACTGAACACAGAGGGTAAAACACTTTAAAAAAAAAAAAAGGCAATATGATAACTAAAAGAAAAGGAGTCTTGAATAATTGCTTAGACCTCCAAGCTCACTGTAGTTTGGAGCACTGACTCCAGTATAATGGAACTGCCTTGAGGATGCAAGTTGCAATGCACAGCCTTAGGGAGCACACGGCTTCCCCTCTGAGCAGCTCCAGGACAGTGAGCGCAATGGTGTGGGTTGCTGTGTGAAGGCAATACGCCTCACTGTACCAACTTCTTGTCTCTATACTGAGACATTTAGTGGGTTATCAACACTTCAGTCAAATAGGATTTGAGGAGACAGACAAATATTTATTGTGCATGTATTTGGATTCTGGAAATAATAGTGAAATTTGTGTACTACCATTGAAGCGAGTATGAGGAAAAGGTGGATGGTTTTTGGAATGGGATGCGTGTGTGCTACATGTTAAATCCTAAACGTTTGTAAACCAGACAAAGGTTGTTTTCGCAACAAGGTTTCTTTTATGATTTCAGTGAAGTTCAGCAGTATTTTTAAGACCCTTCAAAGTCAGAGTTTGTAGCAGCATTACATTGGGTGACCACAATGTGGGAGCAATGCAGGCAATGGTAACCAATGCAGTGAGGTAAATAGAATATTTTGTAAGACACACAGAAAACAGACAAAGGCTATAAATGCAGTTGTATACTCCATGGTTTCAGGATAGAAACAATACGCATAAGAGTTTAGGTACAAAATTTGCCTTCCTGAGAAGATATCTCTAGTATTCATCATCTATGAGAGTATAAAAAACTATTAGCTATAAACATTCTGGACTGTATTTGAACTGAAGTGAGGTAAATTGAGATGTTAACTCTTGCTGCACAGGTATTAAGTTTTATAACTTTTACCTGATAGATTAGGAAAAAAAAATCATTAAAGAATAAGTATTTACCCAGTCTTTCTTTATCTTTACCTAATAGTCAACAGCACAATCCCATGAGAATACAGGAGCTGCTGATATTACTGGCACATACCCATATACTCAGTGAAATTGCCTTAGGAAAAATAAGGTTGGCTTTTTACCCAGATGAGAAGGACCAGATTCAGTGGTAATCAATACATTCAGAGATTTGATATCAGGGAAATTGCAAAACTCTCCTGAGTGGAAATGTACTGAGACCAACTTTCCTACTCTGCACAAATGAAATCTAAAATATATACGCTTTTGATATCTAAGCTTTTGAAGGTCAGATCCAAAATTAATCTCAAAACAGTGAGGGAGTAAAGAGAGAAAAAAAAATAATTTCTTTCTTCATGTGCAGTCAAATTGTTTTCACCAGCAGTTCTCTCAGTCATGTCAGTGGGCACTGAGCACACCAGCTGGTATAACGCAGCTTCAGAGATCTTTCTCTAGTGAGAGTGGGAAAGTGTGTTCACACTGCAGCCGTGGTACTGAAATATAATACACCAGAAAAGATACATTTCTGCCCGAGTTGTTCCTGCAAGTGGAATCTGAAAACAACATATTGGGCTGAAGATCTAAGCCATTTAGTAGCTGCTACAGTACTGAGCAGCTCGTGGTTGATCTTCTTCCTCTAATTTAACATTACGTAAGATATACTTTTTCAAGTGTGATGCAAATAAAAGCTTCATATTTTACATAACAGATACATTAAAGATCCCTATGATTAGAGAACTGAATATTATGCTTCTCTCAGTATCTCATTATTTTTCTTAGCCTATATTGATTCCTAGAGAACTCTCTGTTATTTAATGAAATATTGAATCTTCCAACCAGGTTAAAAATGTTAAATTCCTGCACATTAAAAATATTCAGTTCCTGTAATTCCTTCATGTCTTTACCCCTTCAGTCAGTTCTCTGGATTTGCTCAGTCCGTAGGAAGTCAGGCAGTTTTCCTCACAATTGCTCACTGCCATAAAAAAAAGGATCATCCCTCCTTGGGACTACAGAATAATCTTTTGTTTTTTCTGCTTCTCTATGTGTAAAATACCAATTTATTTTTCTGACTGACAGACAGCAATACAGTAGGTAATAGAGATGAATCAACTGTGAAACGACAGTTTTTAACTTTAGGAGACCTTCAAAAGATTTTGTTTCTTAAAAAACAGGATAATTTATTCTTTGGGCATGAACAAAATTTGAAGTTGGAGGAATATCTTCATGGCATAGTAGATAATTAATATAAAGTTATCTACTCTAAACTGATCTATCATATCATAGGATGGTTTGGTAGGGACCTTAAAGATCATCTAGTTCCAATTCCCCTGCCATGATATATGCCAACATGTTTAACACAGTCAGCAGCTGAGGCATGAGTCCTAAGAGGAAAAAATAAGATAGTATTGAGATAATAGAAAAGTACATTAAATGATATAGAAAGATGAAGAATCCCAAGCCAACAGGCACACGGTTTGAACTAATTGTATTTAAAGGGACCATCAGCCAGATCTTGACAATTCTATTGATTGAAAATACTAAATTAAATGCTGCATGCAAATCTGTCTGGAAATGATTCAGATCTCTGCAAGTCTGTCAGACTGCTGCCAGCAATACAAATAAAAAAACACCTCATCCAATAGGGTTTCAAAAGAAAGACATCTATTCCAGAATAAGAGAGGACTGAGTAATCTACAATTAGTCCATGTTCTGGTATTTTTTCCCCTTAGAGCAATTCTTGGTAAGTATGTGTTCAACAGTATTCCCAATAAAATCAGGTTTTATTTACAGAGAGTAGAATGCAGATGGGCCTCTC